>NC_079971.1:2557036-2741562 GCF_029852145.1 Microplitis mediator | reverse complement strand
TTGCATTGTGAAACACCTTTCCCGTGTTGATTATCCGAGTCTGGTGTGTATTCAGAAGACGTGTCTAAACGTAACTGAGTTTTATTTAATATTGTGTTGTTGATATTATCTTCAATGCTGGAGCTACTTTCTTCCGTAATTTTATTATTAGAGGACTGTCGTAATGAATTCCTTGGGGTTGATGCAGATATATCACGGGAATGAAATAAATTATGATTTCCTATGTATTCACGAGGTACATGTGTTGTACGAAGAATCCTGGAAAACTGACGTTGACCAATAGCGTGGGTATTTTTCCTGTGTCGCATAGCGTGATTTATAAGATCAATAATATTTGACTCTATTATTGGCTCATTATTGATAGTTACTAAACCATTAGAATCCCATGATATAACATCATCAGGTAGCTTTTGTAACTTCTTTAGCAATAATTTCGCTTTATTTTGAAATTTAGACGGCACACTTTCAATAATTGTACTATTAATAGCTGAAAAATCCTTATCACCGGTTTTTTCAATAAGGGGTCTTTTACTATGATGATATAAACTATTTTCACTGATCGGTTCAAATTTGTCAGCGTCTATTAGTCTTAAATACTTTTCTAACACTTGTGAATAAGCAGACCATTTTGCGCGATCGTCTGGATATGTATCAGAGTATAGTATCCGATACATTTCACTATCCAGCCTCGATAAAGTTGTTCCTGTAGTTTGTATACTTTGCTTTTTCGGTGTAGACACATCCGCTAAATTTTCACTCGCACTTGTTACAGTATCGGCGGTAATAACTGTTTTTTCAGGAACCAGTACCATTTTACGTGCATACTCCATTTTAATTAGATATAAGATTGGATAATAAGGTGCCGAGTATAGGTGCTAAAAAAAGTGGTAAAAAACCACCTTTTTGAACAATTATTTTCTTTTTCTGTTGCAGATTACTGTTAGGTGAAGCTAATTTTCTCAAAACTTGCGCGTGACGTTTTAATTTTTGTTTTTCTTGTTGTTTCAAATCAACAGTACCTTGTAAGATGTTTAAAGCACACTCACAAATACACCTTATTAACGCAGTATCGGCCTTACGTAAAACCGCTTGTCTCTGTTCTTTAGGCATAGAGCATATAGCCTGTAATACAACTAATTTTTTTTTCCCGAGAGGTAACTTCTTTGCCATTACGATTCGACTATTGTTTGTAATATTACGGTGTATATTGCTTTAGCCACTTGAATACGGTACGGCTCCAGGTCTAAACTCATCACCGTAACGTGGCCGATATGTGTTTTGCTCTACGGGCGACACTGTACTGAGATCCACGTCTTTTGGCACATTACCACAAGGCACGTTGCGAATAAAACGACAATTTGATTGCCAGCGCCTATGATCGCTCACGGGGTTGTCGGTTTGAAGCCAATGACATATTACTATACCACACTCAAAACATTTAACACTATCACCTTCTCCCGTATAATAGAAACCGGCATTTGCTAGTTTTTCTGGAGATACCGTTGGGTCAGGCCATTGCGAATAACTTTGTATTCTTAACGCTTCTGAACGATAACCAATGCTGTTATACAGAGTAGTTAAAGCCATTATACAAATTATTACTTATTTAGTTTTTTTAGGAACATATACAATCTGATATTTATCATCAGGAAAAATACACGTTCGGAAACGAAAATTTTCAGGTGTTGCCTGTTTCAAATCAAATAGAAGATAGCCGTGCGGTTTAACTGTAGCATCATAATATATTTCTTGCAAAAAAAGAGGATTTTCTGGACACACTTGTCGTGCTAAATGTTGTATTTGTGACCGATCTCTAGGATTTTTAAAAATCACTAAATAGTTTGAATTTAATGAAATATCTCTCTGACCACGGCCTTGATGGAATATATTTTGCGTAATAAATATTACACTAATATTTTTATGATGACTACCTTTCGTAAAAAGATCAACAACGGTATTATTTCCGGCTTCACGCATCAGATCATCAATAATAATTAATTTAGCATTATTATCAGAACTATAATCGTTATTATTAGGTAAACCTTCACGAAATTCAATTTTTTCAAAGTTAGGATATTCTTTATATGTTGGTTGCCACTCAGCATAGTAAAATATTATTCTTGAAAATTTAGTATCGCTCATTTGTTGTAAGTATTGCATAAATTTTTTTACGAAAACTGTTTTGCCACAACCGGTTGGACCGCAAATAATTGAAGTCCATGGATGTTTCCAGCAAGGGTCCATTACACAGATTATGGCTGGGATGTTGTGGTAGTGATATTTAAAATTTATATGAAGGGTTTTGAGCGCTCTTCGATAATCCAATTACGTAAACTTACAGCTTGATTTAAAGAACAGTTCCAATTTTTAGCTGTACAACACTGCTTTAGAGAATGATGTAGAGAACACTGTGTTTTAGTATTTTTTTTTAAAAAATTAAAGTTTGGACATTCAGCAGCATCCTCTTCTAAATTTATTATTTCTCTTTTTAATATCTGCTCGAGATATTTTGTTTTGATTTGTCCACGTACATAAATAAACCGCGCTTTTTCAGAGTAACAGGTTAAAATAGACACGATTTTCGAAAAAATAACGGAGCCGTTACACCATTTTATGCCGTGTACATTACGCGTGATAAAATCATTTTTCCGTTTAGCCTCTATTGTTAGTTTATTATACGGAAAAGGTGATTTTATTACCCAGTGATCCTGTATAACTGTGTCAATACTAACCACACTAATTTCCTTTACACAAAAGTTGTCATAATTATCAAATAGTCCTTGAACATCAATAACAATATCCATTACTTTATAAAGTTATTATACTTTTAACTATTGTCTTTATAAATACTGAATAACGAGTAATCATGAAACACAACTGAGTAAAATATTTTTTGATCTAAAAACTTATATAGGTTGAACCATAATTACCAATACAAAGTAAATTATAAAAATATTTTACTGCTGATGCCACACATTTATTTATTCATAAAGTATACGAAAACTTCAACACATTTTTATATACGTTTATTTATAAAATATACAAAACTAATACATTTTCATATACATATACATACATAATACTTAATATAGAAATAATATATCAAATTTCAAACAGACTATATATATTTATAATTATTTTATCATATTGCTTATAACGTTAAATAACCAAATGGTAAAGACCGATGTTCATTAGTAAGCCTACGCTTTTTATATTGTAGCTTTGTTGTCTTTGATTCTTTACGCGTTACTACATCATGAAAAAGCGTACGTCTTATAGCGTCAAACTTAACTATAATAGGTTCAGTATTATCACCTAATATAAAAGACCTGATTGTATTATAATTGATTTTTTGACTGTTTTCAAAATTTAACGTTATCCCTTTAACTTTGCACACCTCGCTAGTACTGTCATCTGTTTTACGGACGATGTATGCATAAAATTTAGGACCGCCTGTTACGAATGATGATATATAACTACCAGGTCCATAAGATTCTAGCTCATCGGTTAAATCGCCTAAGAATTTACCTGTTGGGGGTTCGTATTGATTATCTTTAGAAATGTAAATACAAGAATCTGTATCGCAATATAATACACGTTCACCCAAGTTTTCTAAATAACTATATAACTTTAGGCGAGCTTGGGCTGTTGTATACGCAGCTATAACAACATTCGTTGTAGGTGAAGCTGTTACACTATCCGCGCAATTTATATAATTTAGATATATTGTTTTATCATTTACCGGTAGAAACCCCGTGATTTCAATCTGACTATCTGTTAACATCTCCATTAATCGGGCTCTAGTAGTGATAATTTCAGTTTGTGGTAAATTTTCCCGTTGTCCAAATTTTCCCCATAATGAATTCAAACTCAATTTAGCTACAGCTCGTAAGCCCTCATTTTTCGTAATTTTTTCTTTGTCTAGTTTTACACCTTCAGCTTTTTCATATTCAGCAATATAAGCATCTTTTTCTTGCTCAGTAATACAATCTTTAGGGTACCCGCTTGATTCTGTTTTAATTTTCAAAAACATATTTATATCATCAGTAAATAAACCCTCTGACCCCTTTTCCGGATTATGTTGCGCTATTTCATACTGCCATATCTCATGTACTTTAATGATAATATATCCTTTACTTATTGCTTTACGTATTTCATCAACTACCCATGTGCCTGTAAACGCTCTAAGGCTATCCTCATCGTGATCACAATCATGTTGATTTAAAGATAAAGCGCATGTATAACACAAGGCAAAGATAAGCCTATTATGAAGTTTACATGGTAATACGGGATGATAAAGGTCGCGTGGAGCCAAAATTGTGCATTTTACAAGACCCTCGATATCAGATAGATCCTTATTCTCTTTAATAAGTTGCAAGCATTCATCACCCGTAAAAATTTTAGGGTGACCTATAGGAAATTTACCTGTCTTACAAATATACGGATAAAGTGAGCAAACATCAACATATTTTATTTTTTCTCCTTCTTCGGCATCGTATAACTGTATAAAATTTTCAGTGCGACCCCCGAAAAAAGCATCACGAGGATTCAAAGGGTGTTTATCAAGCAAAGGGTGTGACCGTAAAAAGCTAGCTTTTTCTGGATCTCTCAACAAAAGTTTATCATATTCACACTCCCATATTTCTATTAATTTATAACCTAAACGACTGATTTTTTCGGAAGTTGCTAAAGTATTCTCGTATCGCTCATCCATAGTATCGCCTTTACCTAATTCTTTATCACGATTCACCCGATAACACGATAAACATCCATGCCAAAAACATCCATGAAACTGTAAGACGATGCGCTCATTAGTTTTACTATCTACATAATAACCGTCAACAGCTATACCCCCTTCTAAACGATATTCTTTGCAACGTGCGGCATTGATAATTTGACAACCTAGTTCGTATTCTTTTAATATCAGCCATGAAATAGCTTTAATAGATTGTGTTGACCGCCACCTATAACACCCATTAGGCGGTAAAATAGCTATCGTATCAGGCTTAAGAAAATTTCGTCTAAATATTTTTGAAACTGTTGATGCTATTGTGGTGCATTCAGCAAACGGGCAAACATTACCGCATTTTATAAACAATTCCCGAAACGACATACAAGCTCGGCGTAAAACCGTAACGTCTGTTTGGCAGTAAAACTTGAACTCTTGTTGGAAATTGAAAATATAATTTGCTTGTTTTTTTTCATTATACCATGCCACGAAACAATCACGCTCGGTGTTGAGCATTGTATCCGGCGCATAATATTTTATATCAGGCATAGGGCCTATATAATTTACATTTTCAGGTGTATTAAAAAAGTGTGGAAAAAACCCTTTTTCTATTTCTCCAGCAAATCCGAAAGTTTTAGGTAAGTTACGTAAGGGCATGTGCAAATAATTTAAGCTATCTAAAAATATAGTATTCCCCAGAGTCATCACGATAATTTTAGTACCGTTTAGTATTAATTTAGGTAAACGAGCTTTGTTACGTTCTAACATACACCGTAAAATAAACTGTCCGTCGAAGCTACCAGCATTGTGTGCAATACAAATTACTTTTGTAAAACCGTTATAAGTTTGTAATGATAACTTAATAAGTTCTTCAACAGGATTTTTATCAAAAAGGAATTCACGTTGACCACAAAAATTGCAAATATCTGAAACATCTTTATCATCACAACAATAAGAACATGTTTTTTGTACGACACATAAATTAGGAATGTGAAAATATGTATCACGAGAGCCTTTAACGAGGTTATGCTGCTGTGTCTCAAAATCATAAAATAAAAACACAACTTTTGGTAACTTTTTTACCATTAATGGTGACATATAACAATAGTGATTAATAGGTCTTTTACTGTTACATACTCTACAAAATACGATATTACATTCGTGAGGATTTGCACTGCCCAAACGTGTTAGACGGCAGCATACAGTACAGATTTTTACTGTTTCACAGACGCTGGTATCTTTACTTTTCCCTCGTAAATTACTAGAACCCTTAACAAGGTGGTTTTCAAAACATTTGTTATTTGAAAACCACCTATTGCATAATGTACAAATGCGTTTACATACATAATTACAAACAGGTATTTGTTTACAACGAGGGCATCTTTTAGAACATCTATGTTCTGAACCCCTTGTATAACCTATATTACATAAATTACAAAACATTTTACTACCTATAGCCCCTGTTAAATTTACAATTGGTTGAAAATGTTGTGAATCTTCGTAGTATAATATATATATAACATGTTGTATACAGCCAAAAGTTAATTGAACAGTTTCGCGCCCGTCAAATATAGGTTTGTCACCTTTACCTAGAGTTAAAAATTCATAAATTACAATAGCTATACCCGACCGCTCAAAATATTTTTGAAAAGTAAAGACGTGTTCGATACCACAACCCTTACTAGAAATTTTAACACCCGCTTTATGAACCAAAGACAACGCTTCCTTTTTTTGTAGGGTACATCTATTATCGGTGATTGATTTCCATTTCCGATGTAACGTACCTGTACGTATTTCACCTCTTTCAACGTAGGCCCGACCAACTACTAATGACCGCGGTAAACATAAATTATCGTTATTATTGATAGGAATTATAGATTTTTTGTAAATATATTGATGCGTTAAAAGTTTTCGACCTGTGCCTTCAATACCATCTACAGTAGAGACTGTAATGACTAATTGATCGTCTGTTGTGATAGTACCGGCACTTTGTGCTACGTTACTTAGTAATAAGCCTAGATCGTCAGGCGTATATGCGTTAGCTTGCTTAAAACGAGACCATACGGGTCCTGACGTGAATTTATCGCTGTTGATTGTAAACCCCACATAATCATGACCTCTACATTTCGAGGTAATATGCGTTATAATGTCTCTCAAACCACCTTCAAGCCATTGAACTTTATTGGTATTTGTAGGTGGTTGTAAGATACGAATAACGCTCTCCACCCCTTTTGCGCCGAATTTTTTAAAATGTTTAGAGTGTTCTTTTTCAATAATAAAACGCTGGCCTGGTGGCTCAACACTCCAAAAATTATTCTCTTCAGAACGTTGTGAGAGTGCTTGTTGATTAGCTGCTTGGATTTTCAAACGTGCCCTTCTGGTTAAAACACCGCCTCGTTGATCGCCTGTAAAAATATTATAAATACATCTTTAACTATAAAAATCAAAATACCTGTTTGGCTTACTTGTTTTAAAATTTATTCTTCTACATGATCGGCGTTAAGGTATGCGTTAACAAAATCTACGGAAATAATAGATATTGGTCTAATGAAATAGGGTATCAGTTTAAAAATTTAATTTACCTATTAAGGATTGAGGTTCACTATTCTCCGTTTTAGAATCAGAAGAGACATCCATACGGGCTTCAGCTATTACGCGAAGTCTATATTCTTGCTCTTCGTGGCTTGTTTGTTCACCAATACCGAAATTTTTCATATAAAATTCATCTTCTTCAGGTATTAATTGTGCAAGAGAGTCAATATCCTCATTTTCCATTTCATTTTCATTTTCAGCATTGCATGTATCGCATGATAAAACAGAAAGAGTGTCATTGTCATCATCACCATCATTATCGCTGTCTATTATCTCCGGAATATATTCAACAGATATGTGGTTTCCTCGGTCAACGTGTACCCAACCAGCCTGATCCTTTATTTCGTGGGGTAGTATTACTGAAAAGGTTTTTTTCGAACACTCGAGCCAATTACCGTCATCTTCGCGTTGTTGGTAAGAAGTGGAGGGTTGAGGCTATAAAAATTTGTTGTAAAATAATTTAAATCATTCGGGCATGTTAAAATACCATTCTAACGCACCTCTATGTTGAAAGAAGAAGGAGCAGTACAGGATGCAGCAGTAGACGATTCAACAGCTTTTGCATCGTCATCATTATTATTTATGGCGTTGTTGTCATTATTAGAAAGAGCAGCTAAAACATCTTCTTTACAATGTTGGTCTATAATATAAAGATAAACATTCAACACAATGGTTTTTAAAACAGCTAAACTAATTATTAAAATTTGTGATATTCAAATGTATAGCCGTACATACCATAAGCAGTCATCAATTTAGAAAGCCTTTTAGCCCCCTTTCTTTTACTATTTCTTAAACAACCACACACAGTATGCATAATTTTAGCACTTGAAAAAATCAAACCATTTTCATAAGCATCACTTATTATACCGGCAGGCGTAAATAAAATGATACGTTTTAATAACAATAACACTGTTTCTTCTGAAAGATATTGCCATACTTTTAAACGGTCGTCCGGAAACGCCACTGTTAATTCAGGCTTATTATTACGTATAAACACCACTAATTGTATAAGCTCATCATAGAGGTATTTATTGATTGATGTCATTTTAAAATTAATCACACGTTTACGTTGTTATTAATAGTTCTTTAGACCTTAGTTTACTCTGTCATGTACGAATGTAAAATGACAAGATAGTACAAACATAAGTTAAACAACATATTTTCTGCTGATGCTTCGCTTTGCAGACTACCATAGTGCAATAGCTATGATATACTTGTATGTGTATATATATATATATATATATACGTTTTTTATTTAAAAATTATATTATTAAATGAGCAGCGTGGAAACCTATTTTAATTTATGATTTATTTACATATTTTAACATTAATTGGTGCATGCATACTGTTTTTAGTTTTAGTAAATAATACACTGAAACTTTCATTCGGTAAATATAAGATGACCAAGAGCATAAGTGTAATTTGGATATTTTAAATATTAATTAACAATGTTTTTATTTAATACTTTTTAGCCTAGTCCTATTATTAATGTTTTTGTTACTGAAAAAATACTATCTAAACAAAATAAGTTAATAATAATATAAAATTATATTATTTATAACAAAATGAAAACGTTATTGTAGCGGAATTAAATATTAGTGTTAGACAAAACACGTGAAAATAAGTTATCTAAGTGTAAAGTTCATGGTGAGCATTTTAAAAGCGTATAATGAAATTGGATAGCTTAAATGTTGATTAACATTGTTTTATTCAATATTTTTGGCTGTCTAGCATTTTCAGTGTTTTTGTTACTGGAAAATATAAGGTGAGCAAAATAAGTTAATTATATAAAATTATATTTTTTATAACAAAATGAAAACGTTGTTGTAGCGAAATTAAATATTAATATTACACAAAACACGTGAAATTGTGTTATCTACGTGTATAGTTCATTGTGAGTGTTTTAAAAGCGTACAAGGAAATTGGATATCTTAAATGTTATTTAACGTTGTTTTTATTCAATATTTTAGGCTGTCTAGCAATTTCAGTGTTTTTGTTACTGAAAAATAGTAGCTAAGCAAAATAAGTTAATAATAATAAAAATTATATTATTTATAACAAAATAAAAACGCTTGTATAGCATAATTACATATTTCTAAATGTTGATCAGATAAAATCTGACAGTTTTGTGGGGGCTTGGGTCTGTATATAAAGACGCATCTGTTACCGCACTACTGTATTACTAAAAGAGTCTTAACACTGTTTATTATAAACTAGTATAATAATAATTGTTTAATTACGTTGAACTACAAAGGTTTGTATGACTGCAAACATCAATTATTTGTGTTATTTTTAAAAATACCATAATTTATGGGGGTCGTAATTAATACTTTTCAGATATTTACAATGGATCTATCAAGAATCAATGCCGTTAGCCGTTTGAATCACATTTTACCAACCATAAAAATGACTGATTTAGAGGAAAACAAGGAATACAAGGTTTCATCAATTCGCTTGGTGGACAACGCTAAATGTAAAACCGTGGTGGCTTCTTTAAACGACGAAAACAACATTTTCCTACCTACAAGAACAGCCAAAATTTTGATGGAAAACCCTGAGCAGATTGAGTTAATGAACACCGCTGCTATGGCCAATAAACTATACATATTTTACATTGGTACGCAATACTGTAAATTTGAATTTATATCAAAAGAATCTTCTTAAATAATATTATTGCTTAATATTATATTGTAGTAATTGCTGTAATAATTATTATTTATTAGTTGATAAATAATAAACATAATAAAATGTATTTCATAAGTTATTTAAAAATACCCTAAATACGTTATTATTATTATTATTATTATTATTATTATTATTATTATTATTATTATTATTATTATTATTATTATTATTATTATTATTATTATTATTATTATTATTATTATTATTAATATTAGTATTATTATCATGAAAACATTGTAAAAAGTGTTAAACACGTGATTGCCGTACGAGCGGTAAGTATACAAATAACAGAGCCCTGGCACTCTGTAATTTATTTATCGATAAATTAGCGTTCATTTATATAGCATAATAACGCTCTTACCGGCACGAGTTTAAATTATTTGAGAGCTGCTATACGATATATATATATATATATATATATATGAATATAATTGAAATTACTTTAGTGTACAAAATCAAAAATAGTGTAAAAATAATGTTTGAAACTATAATTATTTTTGAGACTTAAAGCTTTAATTATTATATATATTTAAATATTAAATAATAATATTTTCTATACGCTTTAAATTTATATAGGGTGATACAGCCTGGTGTTGAGCGCTAACATAATATGCAGCGTAATGCATATTTTGCTAATCATTTAGAAAAGTATTTAATCATCGCGTAGCTCAGTACAAATACGTCCATTCTGTTGTACACAGCTATTAAAAAATACGTGAATTATAACAATGCCGGTGTTCACGGGAAATCGTTATTTTATTAGGCGTATGCAAAATTTACCTCGACCTGTAAGTTAAAATATTTAAAATTTATTTTAAGTGTGCCAAAATAGTGGGTGTGTGATTGATTATTGTTTTAAGGTGACACGTAAGGTAGCTGACATTTTGTATCGTTTGACCTGTTCCAACGAGTACCACCTCTTAGAGATGCTGGACATGGTGGACGAGATAACAGTTATCACAGAGGCCCGCTTACCGATAGCTTTAGAAAATCTGGTAAACACAATCGAGAGAATTCACGATGTTCGCATTGCCCGCTACATAAAGGCCAGAATATCGTACGAGACCTACAATGCACCATATCTATACACAGGCGATGTGGATTCTGTAATAGAATTGTCTGCTGAATTGTACGATTTATAAAGCAAAATAAAAGTTGACTATTAAAATCTACATTAACATGAGTATTATTATTATTATTATTATTATTATTATTATTATTATTATTATTATTATTATTATTATTATTATTATTATTATTATTATTATTATTATTATTATTATTATTATTATTATTATTATTATTATTATTATTATTATTATTACTATTATTATTATTATTATTATTATTATTATTATTATTATTATTATTATTATTATTATTATTATTATTATTATTATTATTATTATCGTTATTATTATTATTATTGTTGTTGTTATTATTATTTTTATTATTATTATAATTGCTTAAATTTAAATTTAAATCTGCGCGAGCGGGCACAGCTATCTCCCACCGCCGCGCGATATCCCCTCCACTTTGGAGTGGGGTCCGCTATAGTGGCAATACTACTACTACTATTAATATTAAGAAATTTATTTAATATTAAAAAACCCAGCATATTTATTAACTTTGAATTTTATATAAAATTTGATATAGTTTAAATTACACGGTGAAAATAAATCACGTTTCAATGTAAATTATTAGTGGAACATATATATGTATATATGTCGCATGCATCAAGCAATTACACGACTCTATGCTTTGATTCTCGTATCCGCGGGATATCTAACTCCTATATGGAGAGTTATGTAGAGGTGTAATTCCACAAATACGCACGAAATGCTTTGTTCGACACACTGGCATTACATAATACCGTCACTGAACACATTTAAATTAACATCGTGGTTCTATTAGAATTCATTGGAGCTTCTCTCTGTCATTAGTCGTAATTAAAACTTGTTGAATAAAATTAAATAATCTATGTACTTCTGAAATAATTAAAACTTGCAGCAAAAAGATTTTTAGCTAAAATTAACATTTAAACTTTTGTACACTTGCACTCGATTAAAAAAAAAATTATTCAAACTACAGAAGTTGCGGAATCGATTATTTTTTTTCTTATTCTTGATACTTTTAAAATTTATTTTGAGAAGATGAGCGAAATTAGGAGTCTTTAATATTTTATTGAATACGAATAATGATGATAATTTACTTGAAGCTGTTAGATGAGTGGTGGCTTCTTCAGAGACTTTTAGTATTCTATTGAATAATAATATATCTCAGTTCACCTTCAATATTTTTATTTTCGCTTTAGATTTGGAGTGAATGAAACGAGTTCTCGATTGGCATAAAAAATTTTTAACTTACCGCTAAGAAAATCGACGATTTTTGAAAAAATCTAAAAAAACCGACGCCTTGATTTTATTTAAATGTTTCGTCAAATTACTACCCTCTACTTGTTTTTAACCCATGGGTTAAAGTTCTGTAAAAAAGACTAAAATCACCCGTGTGTCAGAATGCTGTAAAAACCCGGGTCAAAAATAAAACTTGATTTAGACTTGGTTTACCAAGTCGAAATTTGGAGCCGTTTTTCACAAGACAAACTCGACTTTTTTTACGGAGGTATGAAATATATTAAGTTTTCGCCTTGATTTAGACTTAACTGGCTTACTTAGTCACGATTTAAGACGAAAAAGTTGAAATCAAGTCGAAATTGACTTGGTTTAGACTTATTCGACTTAAATTTTAAGACGAAAAAGTTAAGATCAAGTCGAAATTGACTTGGTTTAGACTTATTCGACTTAAAATGTAAGGCGAAAAAGTCTAAATCAAGTCGAAACTGACTTGATGTAGACTTATTCGACTTAAATTATAAGTCGAAAAAGTCAGAACTCAGGTGAAATAATTTTTATATATTAAGGCGAAAGTAAGGCGAATAAATGACTTTTTTTCGACTTGGTTTAGCAAGTCAAAAGTAATGTGAATGACTATCGTGCTCAAAATAAAGACGAATAAGTTGAAACTAAGATGAAAAAAGTTCAAAAAGTTGGAAAAAATTAAATTTGAGTCGAAAAAGTCGAGATCTTATCAAAAAATCGTCAGCAAATCGATAACTTTAAAAGAAAATAAGGCGAAGCGAGCCTGAATCAAGTTTTATTTTTGACCCGGGAAAGACTAAAATCATCCGTGTGTCAGAATGCTGTAAAAAAGACTAAAGTCACCCGTGTGTCAGAATGCTGTAAAAAAGACTAAAATCACCCGTGTGTCAGAATGCTGTAAAAAAGCCTAAAATCAGTCGTGGGTTAAAGTTCTGTTAAATACACGAAAAAAACTAGATAGTACTGGTTCCTGTTCTGGATGTTAATGCCGACTATTTTGACAGTAACCAGTCATATATTTTATGTACTGTATAGCACATCACCGGTTACCGTTTAAAAAGTAATAGTACGTTAAGCTATGAGTCACTCTTGTTCTAATATGAATCAGCCATGTTAAATTGTATTTTTCCTTATATTATCCGTCGATTACTGTATAGAACAGTAACCAGTACTATCTTGTTTCTTCCGTATAGTTGTGTAGAGGTCTACAATAAATAAATATTTCTCCGAGGTTCAAATTAAGTCAGTGAATAAACAGAGCGGGAACAAACAAAGCAGTTGCTATAAACAATTCCATGAGTCATTTCTTAGAATGAAAAAACAAACTTTTTTTCGAAAGTTGTCCATTTTGTCCGGCCGTGAACCATAATTTTTTCCATGGCAACTGGAAATTCGGTTTAAGTTCTCAAAATTTCCGTCAAAAAAAGCAGATTCACGGTATTCAAATGCACGAAAATCCATTATTCCCTTAGCAGTTTCTTTTTACCCGCCTTTCCCTATAAAGTAAACAAATCTGTCGCATACACAACGAAATTTTTCTCCTCTTAAATAACACACATAAACGTCCGTGTAATGGCGGTTATAATGTTTCCGCACGCGGCAGCAGCATTAGGACATTTCCAGCAGAGTATACTATATACACTAGGGCGCCCTTATGTTTCCAGCATCACGCATCATATAATGTGGTTGAGGGGTGACCAACATACATACCTAGCAATAGCTTTAAGTCACTCACGAACATAACAACTTTACCAACAGAATCTCTTTTATTCACCCCAATGCAAAAACAAATACACCATCAGCATCAAACATGACTTTCCCGTAATAATATTTTTCAACATAAATATACAGATACATTGTCAACTAGAGTGCCAATGTCGTGTTAATAGATTAATTGAAGTGTGAAAGGGTTGTTTGGTGTTAGGATGAATCAGCGACTCGAGAGAACTTTCCTGATGCAATAGAGGGGTTGAGCTAATAAACTCCGGCCTCCAGGGTCCGTTTATTGTGGGACGATGCTATGGTTAGCTCTAGTCGCACTATATATCTTTTCTACTAGTGGCTTATATATACACCCATTTATCCACACTCGTATACTATACATATGTCCTCTTGTTCACCTACTAGTTTCCAAGCTATATCAACTTTTAAAGTGAAACCGCAACTTATCATCGAGTGCAATCGAGTAAAATATTAAATATTCATATATAGTTATACAATAGTATACGAACATATATTTACTTTTATAAAAAATATGCTGAAAATTTTTTATAGAAGTAAAATCAGAAATAAGGATTCAAAGGATATATTTAATATTGCATACATATGTATATACAATTATAATTGTAGATATATAGACGACACGCGATATTGTAGTTATGCTACTTGAGACATATTACATATATGACACATTAAGTCGTTGCAAAACTAAAATTATAATAATGATAATGGGTGACATGAAATATTTCGATTGATTACTATTAAAATCGTAAATACTGTTCAGTGTTAAAAATTTATGTGTGTTCGTATATATATAATATATATAGATAATCATTTCAAGACTATTCCTATGATTGCAACCTTGATTAAACAACTGAATTCGATCGAATTAAACAGAAATAAATTTTTAATTCAGATAAATTCTGTTAATTCGGTACCTAACTTAAAAATGAATTCTGTCTAATTCGGCAGGAAAACCAGAATTTTTCCAAATTAAAACGAATTTAAATAATTCTATTCGGTTTAATTCTGATTAATTCGAAAATAATTCTCCAATTTCTGGTTCTGAATCCGAATTAAACTGAATTAAAACGAATTTGAAATTTTTAAATCGGTTTTATTCTGTTTAATTCAAATTCAAATTTTCAATTCAGTTGAATTCTGTTTTGCAGAATTCGACAGAATATAACAGAATTAAAATTTTTAATTCCGTCGAATTCGGTTGTTTAATCAGGGAACAGGACTGGCCCTTTAGCTGCAACAGGAAAGTCCTGTAGTATTTACACGATTAGTCCTGTTGCAGCTACAGGACTAGTCTTCTAACTGCAATCGGATTATTCCTGTGGCTGCAACAGGACTGATCTTGTGAATACTACAGGACTTTCCTGTTGCAGCTACAGTTTTTTTTTCCGTGTAGCAAATAACTTTCTAGTAACATCGAATTTTGATACAAACAGGTCATATATTGTTTGTGGCATTTTAATTATTATTAGCTCGTATCGACTCCTATACATACACTTTAAAGTGTTTACAAACACAGTGTAAATTTTGCAAACTCTACTATAACAACTCTCGATTCTATATAAAGTTTAGAAGCTTTGACACATATTCAATTGTTCGGGAAATGAAAAACTTACGACAGCGTAATTAAATATATGTCAGCTAAAGTAGTTTTAAAATATAAATATTACATTGTACGGATATTTTATTGTTTGTTATTCACAGTATGAATGCTTGCAAGTTTTCAACTTTTTAAGCTAAAAATCCAATGAATGGATTTTGTTTCCTATTATTTACGATCTGTTTTCTGGATTTTAATTAATTTTCTAACTAATAATTATGTCCTATTGATTTTATGTATTTAACTCATGACTTGTCCTTTCGAATTTTTATTTCTGTGTACAATAAAATTTGTCTATTTCTTTGACAATAAATTTGATATTGAATAATATAAATTGATATGGCGGTAAAAATCTAATAAAATATTACTCTTTTATCAAAGATACTCGAGTGATTTCATAGTATTGTGAGCTATCAATATGCTAAACTCGTTTTTTCTTTACTACAGAGAAAGTAAAAAGTACTTCGGGTAAAATTTTTACGGCTTATAGCTCTCGAGATCTTTTATTATGTCAAACTTCATTCGTCTTGCACTCCCTAAACTCGTGAGAAAATGATAGAGCTAAATTTATCCCATTACAGTAGTTCTAACTTTGTTTTTTGTTTCTTTTAGCCATTTCCCTTTCAGAAAAAGTAACAGATTCTGAAATTAATAAATAATAAATGAAGCTACTCGAGTCGAAATTTTAGCCCTCATTTCACACTCATTTTTGGGTTTTGCCCCTCATTTGATCCTCAAAAGAACAAAGTGAATCTCATCTCGCCCTCAATAGAGTTTACTGACCCTCATTTCAAACTCATAAACCTCATACTGACCCTCATTTCATACTCAAAATACTCATACTCATAAAAAGAATTCCGTTTAGAAAAAGACTTAGAAAAATTTCCAACTAAAAAGGACTTAGATACATTTCAGTATTACCAAAGAATTTAATTTTTTGGGATAAAAATAAAATGTAAAAATACCAATTTTATATATATATAAATATTCATAATGTGTTAAATGTTGTAAATATGTGTAGTGGTGAATACACTAGATGTAAAATAGATTTAGATTTAATAAATCTAAATATATTTAAATAAATTAAAACTAATATACATAAATATATAAAATGCATATTAAATATATATACTAAATTGCATTGTTTACTAATTTTCTATATGTAGTAGGAGAAGGGGGGGGGGGGGAATGGAGCCCTTAAGAAATGAGGGCTTATATGTAATATAAATCTCAGCCCATTTTGCCCCCAGGGGTCCATTTTGCCCCATTATCCCCTAATTGGGGAAGCGGGGGGGGCACCTAAAATTTAAGTATTACCAAAGAATTTAATTTTATAAAATTATTTCTAAGTCCCAATTTTGAACGGATTTTGTCCTCATATAATGATATTCACGTTGAGGGCATAATGAGACTTAATCAATTAGTCAAGCTGTTGAAACTTAATTGAGACTTATCCAACAAAAACTGCCGAATGAGACCTAAGTGAGTTCCAAATCCACTGTTGAGGCCAAAATCCAGAATTATTTTTCAACTCGGGAGTTATTGCCTATTTTATATTATATATTACCAATCAATAAAAATCTCTTTACAATATCGATGGAAGTACTTGTACTCAAACAACCATACTGTGTGCACAGTGATTATTATTACCTGTGGTATTAATACTCTTTGTGTAGCTGCTTTAACCGTTTCATGTAGTGGTGTAGTAAATATCGTTACAGTTTGTTTACTATCCTTAACTTTGTAACCGATACATCATCAACTATCCTATAAATTACTAGTCGGTCTATATGATACAAATTCAACCGTTAATAAATCTAATAAAATAAAACTTATTTTTTATATGCACCGCACAGTATAAAATATTGTGTTAAAATTAACATAATCTGTGTGTTAAAAACGGCCCACACAGTTTTTATGGTACATTTTAACACAAACTATCTGTGTCAAAATTTCAACACGAAATTTGGGTAATACGAGAAGTTAATTCAACACTTCTAAATGGCAGTAGCAATAAAAAAAAAAACTTTAACTCTTACATTTTATTTTTATACCACTCTCTTAAAATGATTCAGTGAAAAGATCTGTAAATCAATGAATATTCACTGCGAATCAGTTCTCAGTATATCACTGATTGAATTAGTGATATACTTGGGACTATTTGTGCAGTGAATATTCACTGATTCATTTTAAGAGAGCATGGATATTCATTAAATATAACTTATATTCATTCTGAGGTTATCAAATGGGATAATAATTATTATTTAACTTTGAATTAATTTTTGACCGTGAGCAATTTTTTTATTAGTCAAGATTTTTAAAAAATCACGTAGTATTTCATGCCAGTTGTAAACAGTAAATCAATTCATTAAAAAAAAAAACATATTCTTAACAAAAATAGCTATTTTCGATACATAGGATTAAAACGAGTATTTGCGGTATGCTTGTATTAGCGACACAAAGTTTTGGATTATGACGCATTCTCAACAAGAACGAGCAGAGTCATGTGGGGCAAGTGTGAGCTGTGGGTAAATGCTCTTTAAATATGAAACAGTGAAAACCACTGAAAAATAGTGTATTATACACTAAGATCTAAAATCTAAAATCTATATTATACGGTGTATTACCTTACGATGGACGGCGTGGCTCAATAAATTATAGATCAAATTGAACGGAATAGTATAGTGCCGGATAGCTCAACTGGTAGAGCACTCAGCGCGATACCGAATTGGTCTGGGTTCGATTCCCAGTTCGGGCTATCTATATTTTTCTCAATTTATCTATAAATTGTCTTATTGAGAAGGTTTGCATGTTTAGGTTTCCACTATATTTGAATGGTATTTAACCTTTCGTTACTCGCGTCCACTCGCCCGACGATTTTCATCGCGTGACGAGCACTGTGCCGCCCATGCTAAAGGCAATGCGACGTTGCCAAATTATAATGCTATAACGAATTATTTCTTACACAGAAAAAAAGATTTCTTGGCGCAAAAAATTTTTTTTTGTTCTAAGAAAATTTTTACTTGACCCAAGAAATTTTTTGTATTATAAAGTGAAAAACAAACTTTTCTTGGGGTAAGAAAAAATTTTCTCGGAACAAGAAAAAAATTTTTCAGGCGAGAAAAAAATTCTTAAGCCAAGAAAAATTTTTGTCTTCAATTCATAATACAAAATATTTCTTGTGCCAAGAAATTCTTTTTTTCTGTGTACAGTAACAACAGTAAGTTTGGCAACGTGGTCACAAAATTTGAATCGAAGATTTAACTCGCATAATGAACACTGTGCCGCTTTTTCACATTCTTGTAATACATAAATATACTTTTTTTATATTTAAAATGGATATTTACCAATTATAATCATATTTAACAAAAATATAGATTTCAATAAGATAATTGGTTAAGTATTAAATCACAAATACCTATACAGTAATTTTTATTGCAATTTTAGTCAAAATGGCGGCGTCACGCTCATAGCGCGAAATTATATCTTAAGTATCATTTTTTTGTATTAAACAAATATTTCTTACTATTGAAGAAATGATATTGAACTTTATACGCAGGAGTTATATAAACTAATTTTTTTAACTGTTGTTTAACACAAAATAATCAACAAAAAAAATTTAACACCGACCGTTTTTAACACAGATACACAATATATTTTACTGTCCATATTTTACAGAACCAATGAGATAAGCCGAAATAAACTATTAGAATAATATAAAAATTAATAGAATTAAAATTTGAGAACTGTTAATTAAAATTTTAATATTAATGTTTTATCTTCTTGAATACGTTAATTAGTATATTTGGAAATGCAAACAAACATCAGTTCATTCTCTATGTTGAATAAATAATTACCTCGTAGTTATTCTGTCCTTTGTTAAAATTATTTCAAAGCTCTTAATTTACTTTACATGTATTGTAAAGTTATTTCTCATTATACAGCACAATACACATGATGTATTTACGATTAAATAAAAAATTTATATAAAGCATAAAGATCATAATGTTAAATATTAAATCAACCAGAGAATGGACCCGTCCATCTTAGTTTATTTCGTCGTAAAACGTAATCCTGCTAAAGGATATTGGAAGTGCTATTAAATATTACGCGAGTGAGTAACTGATAAATGATCAAATTAAAATGCTTTCATTGATTTTCTAAAATAAACTTTCCCTCAACTCGCGCAAGTGACGATGTCGAGAAAATGGTGAATTATGATCACCTAGAAAAAATCATCTTCTTGCAAGTTATCATGTATATTTCCAAGCTCAGACGCTTCACACAGGGGGTAGAAGTAGAAACCACGTTCTCCTTTTAACAAGCAATAGTACACTGAAAAAAATAATCGCTAGCTGCTAGCGATTTTTTTCTTTAGCAGCTAGCGATTTGTAATCGTTAACTGCTAGCGATTTTTCTTTTAGAAAGTAGCGATTAAAAATCGCTTGCTGGAAGCGATTTTTTCGCTAACACTTACTTATTTGTTCCTTGTATAAAAAAAAAGTTAAGCATCGGTATAATTCGAAAATAAAACAAAAACGATTTTTAAATGCTACCTGCTAAAGAAAAAATCGCTTCCAGTAAGCGATTTTTAATCGCTACCTTCTAAAGGAAAAATCGCTAGCAGCTAACGAAATAATCGCTTGCAGCTAACGATTAAAAATCGCTAGCTGCTAAAGAAAAAAATCGCTAGCAGCTAGCGATTATTTTTTTCAGTGTATGTTGATCGAATATAGAGTTAGTACTGCGGAAGAATTCGTTAAACATGAGTCGAACTAAGTGCTCAGGTCCTGTGTAAATGAATTCGTATATTGGCTGGGGGGTTCAGTTCTAGATTCGGTCTACATTAATAGAATCGTTATATTCCAAAGCTCACAAAATATCAATATCGAGTTTAATCGACATTTCGCAATTTAGATTATATTAACGATATCTGAGGAAGTAAGCGCACTGTGAAAGAAAAGAACAAAGAGAGAGAGAGAGATTCCTGAATGAAGGAAAAGTTCTCGGGTTTGTAGTAGAAGTGTTACGTGTTGCCATTAAAGCTACGATAGTATCGTTACATCGAGTTTGATAAAGAAGTAATCTATATAGCTCCAATCCCAATTTGTATGGTTACGGTACCGATCCATTTGTTCCCGTTTACTGTAAGATTGCTTTTATCACTATACTGTGTTTCTAACCTATCTAACCTATAAATGATTAATGAACGCTTTGAGTTCCAAACAACTCTATATCGATATGGTAGCAAAAATTTTTGGTTCTACTTTCTAAATCTGAAACAGCGATTATTCAGTTTCACAGCTATAAGTAGGCGAAGCGGGTTATCACTGCTTCAGATTTGGAGAGTAACATCTACATACTCTTTAAAAATTAATTAGTGAAATTCGCTGAAAATCAGTGAATAGTTAATATTTCTCTAGATATAGTCATGTAGAGCAAGTGTACGCTGTGGGTAAGTGTGCGCAAACCCATTCATTTTGAACTGAAATGCATGGATTTGCGCACACTTGTCCACATTACTCTAAGTATACCACTAATTCAACCAGTGATACTTATAACTGGTTTCCAGTGAAAATTCACTAATTTGCAGTTTTGGATGGAGGGGGGGCACGACGGACCACCCAAACCGCTAATTATTTTTTGTGGCTTTCAAGCACCGGGTACAAGTTATTTTGATCTATCTCGAACAAATCCATAATAATATTCCCATTTATTTACAAAAAAATTTTTTTCCGGGGCTCGACGGACCATGACAAAAAAATGATGATAATTTATCGATGTGTAGGACAAAAAAAATTCATATTTCGGAGCAAATTGTCTTTTTCTAAAACATGCTTAAAAAGTATTCTATAAATTATTTTTCCGCAAATTTTAGAGGTGGTCCATCGAGCCCCAGTCCCCTATGTTTGACTTTTGATGCTATAAATAAAAGTATTGAGTCTTATGGGGGTACCTGGGATAATTATATCGATAACATTTTTCTTCGTGTTGATATTTAATGTCTATTTATTGTAGTATTAAATAAATTTAAAAATAATTATTTTATTATAAGATATAAAAATATAATATCATAGAATAATATAGTATGGGTAATCGATCTTTATTGTATAAAAAACAATTATTTCTGAAGATATAGTGCAGAATATCTTTGCTGCCAGCTGACAAATAAAGATAAATTATTATCGAAAAAATAGATATTATATAAAAGTGTTAAGAAAAAAATAAATAAAAAATCAGTGCACATAACACACATGCGCGAGTTAGCACGCGCCCGTTACTATGGTATCTATTGCCGCTTATGTACTGAATATAACCGAGAACGCAGCAGCGAGAAACTTGTACGAGAGTGTGGATATAAAATAGAAGTAAAGGACAGTAGTAGTAGAGTAGAGATCCCCTGCTGCTGCTGCTACTGCTTTTGCTTTCAGGTACTGTGTCGGGGGTTGGAAAACACCCTCATCGGCTATCGTCACGCAGTCTCGAGCGTTTCTCCGAACCGCGTGCTTCGGTGACTAACCGCACTGTGTTTTAAATTCAATTTTCTGTCGTTCGTTATCTTATTTTAAACGCGGGAAAATTTTTTGTGAAAACAAGAATTTAAACTTTTAATTTTATTTCACCAGAACTTATAATTATTATTACTTTTATTTTTTATTTGAAATTAAAAAAGTGTAATTTTTAATAAATTATAGTGATGTTTAATTAAATTTTTTTTTAGTTCATTCTGCAGTAAAAATTTCAATTAAAAATTCTCTAAAAGTGAAAAGTATTTGAATTTAAAAAAAAATTTTTTGTTATTTTTTTTAACGAAAAAAATTAAAGTTTTTAATTAAAGTTTCTGTTAAAAAAAAATGAACAATTTGAAAAATAAAAAGTAATTATAAGCATGACATAATTGAAAAATTATCGATACGTTAAATTAATGAGCAATAGTTGTGTCCAATTATATTTATAATTGCGCTGAAAATTAATTGGTGTTTATAGATAGCATGTAAAGATATATTAATTATAAGGCCATCAAAATATCTAGTGAAATGTATAAATGAAATAGTAAATTCGTATGAAATATATCGATGTATCCATTTGATAATTAGGCTATTATTCTTGGCACATCGTAAAGTTTGACCTTGATATACTCGAGTAAGTACAGATAAGAACGACGACCTTTAATCGCTTTAACCACCGTACTGGCGTTTAATAAAATTTAAACTGCCTAAAGTATTATCGCGAAAAACCCTCGCGGCAGGCTCTCACCCTAAGATTATTATATTTTTTTTATTTCATCGTCATATCAATATTTCATTTTGGTTCCCCCAAATTCACTTTTATCCTGACGGTTTTAATAAATTATTTTATTCTAACCGCGACTATTTGCCAACTAAAGAAATTTTTTAATATCAAAATTTAATTTTACTTTTGATTATTATCAATTTTTCGCTGTCAATTTATTATTATTATTCAAGAAAAATAATTTTTTTTTTAATGATTTTTATTCAGCCTCGGAATTTTAGAGCCTATTTGCGTGCTCTCACTTATATTTTTTAAGTACCGTAAAGATATCACTGATATTATATCAAGTATATTGATGGCGAGCGATTAACGCACACAAACATGCAGCAATTAATCGATATTTATGGATGCATATTAACAGTTAAATGCTGAGCGTGCAAGCAAACACAGTTAGAAATTTTGTGTATTTGTGTTAAAAAATTTAAAAGGTTAAATTTTTCGTGTTAATTTTCAAGATAAACTGTTCGTGTTATTTTACTTTAACTGATTTTTTATGTTAAATGATTAGAAATTCTGTAATGTAAGACATTTCTTGTGTTATTCGAAAATTAACACAAAATTTGTGTTGTTTAGCTAAACACTCCCGCGTGTTTCTTCATTACTGTAACCAAGCAAAGCATTTTAGCAGCATTGTCTGCAAGGAAACTTGGATTATAATTGATTCAAATTAAATATAATCGTAGATAACTTGAATATTTTTATGATCAGGTTCAATGATTTTTTTATTCTCATTTTATGTGAGGATAATTCATACACAGTAAAAAATATTGTGTTAAAATCAAC
This sequence comes from Microplitis mediator, assembly GCF_029852145.1. Classification (NCBI taxonomy): domain Eukaryota; kingdom Metazoa; phylum Arthropoda; class Insecta; order Hymenoptera; family Braconidae; genus Microplitis; species Microplitis mediator. Next base: position 2,717,762 of record NC_079971.1, on the reverse strand, counting down.
ACAATCTGTGTGTTAGAAACGGTCCACACAATTTTTGTGTTATTTTTCAACACAGACTATTTGTGTTGAATTTTAACACAAAATTTGTGTTAAAATTTCAACACTTTTTTTGTGTTGATGTTAAAGTAACACTTAATAAATGTTGATAATATCGATTTTTATACTAAGTAACACTTTTAAACTGTTAGATAGTAAATCGATTAAAAATTTTAAAGTAACACAAAGAATTGTGTTGATTTGACACAAAATAATCAACACAAAAATTTTAACACGGACCGTTTTTAACACAGATACACAATATTTTTTACTGTGTAGCTCCGTTTTTTAGAAAAATCACTGAAAATCGAACTAATTGTTTGATAAATTGACATAAGTTGTATTAACCTGAGTCGAAATCTAAGACATACTTTGAACCTAAGTAAGCTCACAGTAAAAAATATTGTGTATTTGTGTCGAAAACGGTTTGTGTTAAAAATTGTAGTGTGTTAAACTAACAAAAAGTTTGTGTCGCTTTATTTTGAAACATAAAAAATGTGTTATACACTCTTTATTAACACATTTTGTGTGTTACTGTAAAATTCTTTGCGCCCTCTTGTAGCGATATTTCAACATAATCTTTGTGTTAAAAAGGGGTTACACAAAGTTTGTGTCGAAATTTCGATCAACACAAATTTCGTGTCAACCGTTTTTAACACACAAACTGTGTTGATTTTACACAATATTTTTTTCTGTGCATTGAAAATCTACATTAGGCTTTCTAGGACACACACTCTAAAACCAAGTGTGTAGTCAAAATTAACACACTTGCAAAATAACATTGAAACGCCAAGTTCTAATCTGTCTCATGTTTAGAAGTTCCACATCGAGAACTTTTTTGGAATCTTTTTGGAACGAATTTTTTTTACACGGGAAGCAATCTATAGATTTTTAACACACCGTGAAACGTGTTTTAAGTGACTACAAAAAACTATAGTTTTGTTTATGGCCATTAAACATAGAACATTTAATGTGTTAAAATAATACACTTGTAACACACTTGGTTTTAGAGTGTAATCACTGTAAAAGCTTGAAATGAGCCTACTTAGACTTATGAAGGCATGAATTAGACCTACATAGACATAAATCATAAAACGAACGTAACTAACTTAATAGAAGTGCGGACTTGCAAGGGATACTACAGGTAAAATTATTAAATTCGCGGACTACTGGAGAATTGATGCAAGTGATCCAGTCATCTTTCTAAAGGGCTAATGACACCCAAGGGTGGATTGGGGCCCACAGGCAGCCTGAGACTAACAGAGGGTCAATTTAAAAAAAATTCTAAGACTATATTGAAAAGGAGCTGCAAGTGATCCAGCGATTTCATCAGTAGATTAATGACGCCTAGAAGTGGAACTAGGACCTAAAAGCAGCCTGGGACCAACACAGAGCCGATTTTAAAAATTCAGAGTTCGTTAATTTCACAATAAATGTCTTTTCCGGTCTAATTCATGCCTTTGCAAGTCTAAGTATGTTCAATTCAAGCCTTTGTAAGTTGGTTCATTTCAAGCTTTTACAATAATTATGCCCGGGTCAAAAATAAAACTTGATTCAGGCTCGCTTCGCCTTATTTTCTTTTGAAGTTATCGATTTGCCGACGATTTTTTGATAAGATCTCGACTTTTTCTACTTAAATTTAATTTTTTTCAACTTTTTGAACTTTTTTCATCTTAGTTTCAACTTATACGTCTTTACTTTGAGCACGATAGTCATTCACATTACTTTTGACTTGCTAAACCAAGTCGAAAAAAAGTCATTTATTCGCCTTACTTTCGCCTTAATATATAAAAATTATTTCACCTTAGTTCTGACTTTTTCGACTTATAATTTAAGTCGAATAAGTTTACATCAATTCAGTTTCGACTTGATTTAGACTTTTTCGCCTTACATTTTAAGTCGAATAAGTCTAAACCAAGTCAATTTCGACTTGATCTTGACTTTTTCGTCTTAAAATTTAAGTCGAATAAGTCTAAACCAAGTCAATTTCGACTTGATTTAAACTTTTTCGTCTTAAATCGTGACTAAGTAAGCCAGTTAAGTCTAAACCAAGGCGAAAACTTAATATATTTCATACCTCCGTAAAAAAAGTCGAGTTAGTCTTGTGAAAAACGGCTTCAAATTTCGACTTTGTAAACCAAGTCTAAATTAAGTTTTATTTTTGACCCGGGTGTCTTAAAAAGTCTAATGTATGTTTTCAATACTCATTTAACATAAAATTTGTGTTAAAGATCAACACAAACGCAATGTGTTGAATTTAACACAAAATTTCTAACTGTCTAACAAATAAATTAGTGTAGAAAAATTAATATATTCTCATTAGACTTTTGAACTGCGACAGTTTTTATTAGAACAGGTACAATATGATTGAATCGGATTTTTATTTGACTGCATTATAGCTCAAGTTTAGCAAAACTTTATATAAAAGTTTGATTCATAAAATTAAGATGGTATATAATGATGATATTTTCTGCAAATGAGAATAAAGAAAGAGAAAAAGAAAAATATTTGAAAAAGTTTTTATAAAGAGCAAATATCAGTTTGTTAATAATTTTTAAAAGACGTAATTGCGTTTTAAGAATCTTGAGTTTTTAATTGTTCTTTTTTGTTTGCTAAAAGTGTAATGGGTGATATTAAAAAATCCAATGGGGCTCGGCCTATTTTAACGTCTGTATACAAAATTTTGTTGGTTTTTGTAAAAATTAGATTTTTTCATTAAATATCATATTTTACTCGGCGGACGTAATAATAATTTTAGTGATTTATGGATATAATATTATAATTCAAAAAACTTCATTGAGGTCTCCAGCTAATTTTCGACATTTTTCTTACCGCTTTGCGTTTTACTCGCGCGAAAAAGTCGTACGTGTTGCTAGTTTTCTTTGATAAATGTATACCATAACCAAAAACTTTTGTCACCAATACAAGCTTATTTATACCGCGAACCCTCATTTTAGGCATACGTCTCATAAATATATCACGGAAAGAAGTTGAAGTTGCTACAACAGCAGCTGTAGTTGAGGCTATATTACTACAAGTTGGAGTAAGAAAATACCCACTCCTATTTGTAAGAATCTCAACCACGTGTGCTCTCTAAATATGAATTAGTGATTTTTCACTAATTTCAAGTGAATATTCACTAATTGTCAATGCTACAATTGTACCATGCAGAAATAGTGAATATTCACTAAATGAATATGTGAATATTGGAATTCACTGATTTGATAAGTGAATATGAGAATCCACTAAATTGAAAAGTGAATATGGGAATCCACTGATTTCATCGGTAAAAAAAAATATTATATTGCGAAAAAAAATATAAGACACTTGTAATTAGATCCGAAATGTAATTAATGTATTAGAATCATTACTTAGAGGAAGTATACATGGTTTTGATTGATGAAAAAATCCCGGTGACTGCTGGGCTCGAACCTGCATCCTTCCGATTCAAAGTCTTTGACGCTATCCACTGCGCTGACCTACGCATGTGATCGCGTGAGTGTAAATTGTATATTCGTTATGATACCAAACAATAACTGATGAAGAAATAAAAAATCCGTAATGTTATGATTGACGTACTCTTCATATAAATATATTATTGTTCTGTACTTATATTTTTTTTTATTTTGAAAGTTTTTTATTAAAATTTTTAAAAATAGCACCATAATTATTAATTATATTTATATCTAGTAAAATATTTAATTATTTGCTAGTTAAATTTACTAGTGAAATTGTGAAATTCATAAATTAAGAAGTGAATAACAGTTTCACTTGTAGAAATTATGAAAATATCGCTAGTTCAGTAATGAAAATCACTAATTTGCTAGTGAAAATTATAGTACTAAATTTATTAGCGAGAATTCACTAATTTGTTATTTAAATACACTGATTATGAAGTTAATACTGCTTCACTCACGTAATTAATGAAATTTCCACTAATTCATGTTTAGACAGTGTAGTAACGCTACTTATAGTCACCAATGTTTGCTAAAATATATTATAGTTATGTGTTATTTTATGTAGTTACCCTTTACTGTGGTTAAGAAGTGCAAAAAAAGTCATTTTTCAAATATGTGTCGTTAGATGTTTTACTACTCAGAACGATGGTAGAGGTTATGTTATTCAAATATCAACAAACTATATTTAATTAAAATTTATTCATTATATAATTCACCCATCCATAAAACCTAATTAGGTTTGTGACAACTGGTCTGTAATATGTAGAAAAGAAAAAATAAAACATGAGTTTTTTGAATCGTAATGTAGTTAAAACTCGAAGTTATAATTACATTTTATAATTACTACATTAAATTATGAAGTTATATTTTAATATTAAATATTAATAATTTATTGTTCAAAATATAGAACTTCTAAGCAACACACCGTGTGTAATAACGTAAAAGTTTCAAGGCAATAGATATAACATTAATTATCTGGTATTTATAGATATCAATTATAAACGAGTTATCATTTACACTAGTCTAAAAATATAATAAGGCACACTATGAAAAAATTGAAATACATGCCAATACCATAAAAAAAATCTGTCTATCACTTGACCCTGCGGGCCAGCCCTAAAACTTCCCGCTGTTTTCGAGCTCAAGAACCTCGAAAACATCTTCGAGCTCGAAAATAATTTTGTATGCTGTTGTTTTCGAAAAAAAAACGTTTTTCATCAAATTTTGAATTCGATTTATCGAGTTGTTTTCGAGATATTTCAAAAAAAAATAAAAATTTTTTTTTTTTTTTAATTCTTTCGACAACGGTTTCTCTTGAACGAATGAACCGATTTTGATGGTTGAGGTGGCATTCAACGCGGCTTATAAAGCTTCAGAGCCCAGTCGATTTTGGAATCAATCCATCGAGCACATTAAAAGTTATCCAAAAAAAACACTTTTGAAAAAATTTTATTTTTGGAATATCTCTGAACGAGCCCTACCGATCAAACTCAATTTCTCACAGCTTCAAGATATTATGTACCTGAAGATCGGAACGTTTTTCGTGCAACGAAAGTGAAAAAAATTTATATAATTTTACTTAAGAAGTAAATGGGGAAGGCTGCAATTTTCGGCTGACGTGCGAAACATTTCAAAAATCTAGATCCAGTAGATTTTTTTTACTTGTCATTTCGATTTTTTGATTTTCGTTTCAGGAAAAACGTTCCGATCTTCAGGTACATAAGATATTGACAAGCCGCGTCGAATGACATCTTAAAGTTCAAAATCGGTTCATACGTTCAAAAGATACAGGTATTTACATACGTACGTACATACATACACTCGGACATCATCTTGAAATTAGTCAGAATAGCTTCCTAGGACCTCAAAACGTCGACATCTGATGAAAATTCGATTTTCGTAAATCGGACCGAAACTAATAACTTCCCGAATTTTTGAAAATTTTCAATTTTCTTAGCGGGAAGTTAGAAAGAAGTTTTATCTGTTCGTACTGACCACGAAAATTTGTATGTCAAATATAAGGAGACGCATTTTCTCTTTACCAACAACGGAAATTGAATATTTTTGAAAATTGCATCTAAAAGTTGACAAGTTTGATCGTTCTATTAAAATATTTTTATTTTGAATGAAAAGAGATTTGTGGAGCTGCAGCTGACTAGTGATCAATATTTTAATTGAGGGATAATGTTTTTATATTTTTTCGTCAATAATTGAACGATGTTTGTATATTTTCACAGTAATAATATTTTTTACTTATATTTTATTTTAATTAATTTTTTGATATAAAAATATACGAAACTTTATCCACTGGCAATGGTCATATTTTAAAATAAAACATTTATCTGTATCAAAATTCAAACTAATATACTTTTTAATTGCTTTAAATAATTGATTTAACAATTTTACTCTTGTTGAACTTAATGTTCACATATTATTTTTATATTAATTTGTTGATGTATTAAACAACTCAGAATTCACATTCTTTATTAATGTAAAATAGCCATATAAAAATGGGATACAAGATAAAATTTTTAATTTTTAATACAAAATATAAAACATTCTGAAAATTTTAAATCTCAATCTCACACAGTTAGAAATTTTGTGTATTTGTGTTAAAAAATTATTTGGTTAATTTTTTGTGTTAATTTGCATCACGGAAATCTGTTAATTCAATACATACCCCGAGTCAAAAAACAAATTCGGATTTAAGTCTCAAAGTTCTCAATGAGGTTTTTGAGGATCAATTTAGAATTTGAAGATTGACACAACAGTATAGAAACTTACCCGAGTTTAGTCCTCAAAGTTGAAGTTACGACCAATTTTACCACTTTGAGGACTAAACTGAAATAACATGATCTGGATTAGAGCCTCAAAATACTCAAAACAATTTGAACCTAAAAAGTCTCATTTGAAGTAATCTCTCCCCTCCCTTTTCTATCTAAAATTTTTCAAAATCCGAACTATAACTTTTTATTCGTTGAGGATTTTGAGGTCTTTCTTATAATTTAATCGCATTAAGACCTCGTGGTTATCATTGAGAATTTTGAGTACCAAAATAGAGTTACTTTTTGAGCGGCAAATAAAACATCAAAGGAATTGAGGCTTTTGAGGATTAAACTAGAATTTGTTTTTTGACTCGGGACCATTTGTGTTATTTTACTTTAATACATTTTTTATGTTAGATGATTAGAAAATCTACAATCTGGAGGAAGACTACCCTGATTAAAAAAAAAGATTAAAAAGTATTTAAAATGATTTGTTTATTAATCATTTTAAATACTTTTTAATCCTTCAAATCATTTCTAATCCTGTCTCTTATGGACATTTAACGTGTGAAATCATTTCTTTTAATCAGGGTATGGTTGAAAATAGTTGCGCATGAGCTCAAGATCTGCTCAAGACTAAAAATTAACCTTGAGCCTTGAGCAGATCTTGAGCAAGCCATGCGCAAGTACCTACTGTAAGTTATACTGGTGCAAGAAATGCGTCAGACACTGTTTCATTGCATGTGTTCAAGATCTTTAATATTCTTGCGTACGATACCATGAGCAAGACATACACAAATCTTGACATAGGTTTCTTGATACACGATCTTGCAAAAGACACATACGTAGAAAAAGACACTATCAGCTAGGGGTCTTGCTCAAGATACTTACTCCAGAATCTTGCTCAAACACGTGTTACTAAGGTCAGTTGTACTAAGGGTAGATCAGTATACTTGAGTTGGTTTGATTATGTGCTTATTCCCGGGTCAAAAAAAAATCTTAAATTTGACTTGATTTAACTTAATTTCCTTCGAAGTCGTCGATATGCCGACAACTGTATTCCACATTTTAACTTTTTAAACTTTTTTTGACTTAATCTTGACTTTTTTTAACTTTTTTGCCTTAGATTAGACTTTTTTTGACTTAAGTTGTTTAGTTTCCTTTAATTTAACGTTTTTGGCTTAAATTATTTCATTGCCTTAAATTTGACTTATTTTGTCTTAAATCGATCCTAACTAATCCACAAAAAGTCAAATCTAAGTCAAATGTTATGAAAATTTTACACTGACTAAAAAAATTAAGATAGTTTAAATTTGAAGGATTTTGACTTAAATTTTAAGTCATAATTAAGATTTTTTTTCGACCCAGGTTTACACAAATTTTCTGTCAAAACAACAGATTGTATTTGTTCAATCATTTAACATAAAATTTGTGTTGAAGATCAACACTAACGCAATGTGTTAAATTAACACAAAAATTTGTGTAGACCGTTTGGAATATCCAATTTGTGTTGAATTTAGCACGAAATATCTAACTGTGTAATCAGATTTTTATAAAAATATCAGTTTTGTGCAATACATTGATACTTGGATGCAGCTGTGTAATTGGTGTCACATTGACATGTATCGTTAATACAAACAGAATTTTTAACCGCACATGGTTCATTATAATAACAAAATTCTCCCAAAATTGGTACACACTTTGAGTTGTTTACTTTAATATAATTATTTTTGCAGATGCACTTATTTTGTTTAGAACATGTTGAGTAAAGTACTTTTTCCTGGCATTCGATATCGAATTCACATGATTTTCCGAGCGATGCTGAAATGATAAAAAAACAATTACTAAAATATCTGTTAAAAATACTTGATTTTTTAAAGAATTGCATTTACTTGGTTCGCATTTATCCCTTGCCATAAGTATATAACTATTGCTACATTGACACATATTATCAATGCAAACAGAATTATTAACTGCGCAACGATCGTTATTTTCACAGTATCCTCCTAATAATGACCCACATTCAAAATTATTCTTTAACACTCTATGCTCTCTGCATACACATTTTTTTGTTTTATCGAGATCATCATAAAAACATTTAATATGCATCAGATCGTCACAATCGTTATCATCTTCACAACTTTGTCCCAGAGTCGCTTGAAGGGTCAAAATTAACAACTTATAATTGTACAATAATTACGTGTCGCAAAATAATTAAAATTTATGTCCATGTTTTTAAACCTAATTTCGCTCTCCAAATTTATTTTGCTATTTCATAAACTTACTTGGAATACACTCATTATTGGATCGAGATTGATAACCATCAGCACATGTACACTTAGAATCAATGCACATCGAATTATCAACCCTACAGTGAACATCTTGCGTACAACGGTTGCCTAAATAAGGGGTCGCACACTTAAATCCGTAAAATGAAGTGTAATTTTCGATGCATTGACATTTTTTATTTTTATTGCATACTGCAAAATCGAGACCTAAGCAATCGAGATTATTTTCACAAGTTTCTCCTATTCTTGCTGAAATTTTGATTGTTTAAATTATTTTTTACGTTCTTAATAAAAAGTAAATATTGAAAATTATCGCAATCAAAAATTGTGACAAAAAAATACCTCTTCTTAAACATAAAGATGTGGTTGAGCCCATATTATCTTCAATTACTCTGCATGACTGCTTTTCATCACAACACTGATTTTCAAAAATAGGGTGGCACTAACATAAATAATCAATGGTGATATTTAGAAAATTTAAGCAATACATTGAATTGAAAAATTAAACCAAATAGTATTTTATATAAATATGAAAATACTTTTCACCAGAGCTGCGTCGAAAGTTTAAATCCCTGCCCTGCTTAAAGGAAAAAAAGTCGTTCTTTTCTTATATGAAAGAAGAAATGATCAAAATCAGCGCATGCGCCATTTTTTCCACAAACAGAGGCAAAAATTTAAACTTTCAGGTGCAAGTTTACGAAAAATCGTATACACACCACAGAGAAAGGTAGGACGTTCCAATGCGCGATATGGCTCGAGTAGGGAATTTCACACGGGGGTCGGAATGTCCTACTTTCCTCCCTAGGTCTATAATGTTCTATTTATTAATATATCTTTATAATAGTTAGAAAATCTTGGAATTACAAACAAGTTTTTTGTGTTATTTCTATTTACAGAGACAATTTGAAATTAAGGTAAAGCGATAAATTGCATACAAGGTGAAAGAGACCTACACTCTAAAACCAAGTGTGTTACAAGTGTATTATATTAACACATATTAAATGTGTTCTATGTTTAAGGGGTAACGGTAACCGATTTTTCATTCAATTTAATTTACGGACGAACACTAGAAACCTAAAGTAGAGAGTCTTTAGCGTTTTTTAAAACCTTACTAGAGAGCTAAAAATTTCGTATTTTCGAATTGTTTTAAAATTCTCATTTACTCAACGAGTGCAACAAAGATAATCCCGTTCATTTTTCTGAGTGTGAGAAAGAGGTCCGGTAGCGTATCCCCTTAAGGCCATAAGCGGAACTATAGTTTTTTGTAGTTATTTAAAACACGTTTCATGATGTACTCAATATCTATAGATTGCTTATGGCGTTTCAATGTTATTTGGGAAGTGTGTGAATTTTGACTACACACTTGGTTTTAGAATGTAATACCCGATCAAGGATTACAGAAATCCCTGATCGGATATGGGATATTTTACCTTAACTATAGTTAGTTACTATGTACTATGTAAATTTTTCGAGCTCTAATTTTTTAAGAGGTTTTTATACTTACAAAACTGCCATGCACAAGGCACCGGTTATTTTCGTCGTCCAGATCGACAACATTAGAATGAGTTACCCCGAAGAACAAAAATAACGTTATAATTAACATTTTCAACTTTTACTATTGTATGCAATGCAACTTCAAAATATTTTTTGAATTAAAAATTATCTAAGCTCTTTATACGAATATCTAGTTCTGCGTGGTAAAAATTTATCTCAGCCTATTTATATACAGCCGATGTTGAATGACACTAATGCGACGTCAATTTTGGGATTTTTTTAATAGCTTTTAATCCTATCAAATATACTGCTGTATAAATCGATAAAAAAAGATTTATTAATAAATAATAAAAATTTGTTTTTTCCGTTTCTGAAACTATGAAGTCTTAATAGCATTGAATCTAAAAAAAAAAAAATACATTAATAATTTTTATTGATAATTTTTATACTGATTACAATTTTTTGTGTTTTAAAAATTTCAAAATTCTTGAAACACGTTGACATTTTTAGAGCGGATGTCATAAATTAATAATCTTTTTTTTTATTGATCCGCCTATACTATTTTAAACCAAGTTATTATTTTTGAATACTTTGAAATTTTTTATTAAAAAAAATAATTATCCTTCAAACTTTTTTTTTAATTTTTTAATTGTTCTAATTATTCTCATTGTAGTTTTTCTAGCCGACACAAGTCTCAGTAATTTTTTTTAGTCTACGTATATACATAATACAGAAACAAATTCTAAGAGAACTTCTTGTAGTCATTTATTCAAAAGTTATGAATTTTTCATAAAAAATCGACATTTTCTCGTTTTACTCTCAACTAAATACTTTAAAAAAAATTCATAAATAATAATAATAATAATAATAATAATAATAATAATAATAATAATAATAATAATAATAAGATTAATAATAATAATAATAATATTAATAATAATAATAATATTAATAATAATTATAATATTAATAATAATAATTATTATAATTATAATTATAATAATAATAATAATAATAATAATAATAATAATAATAATAATAATAATAATAATAATAATAATAATAATAATAATAATAATAGCAATTATAAATTTATGACTTAATAAGCTATCATAAAACATTCTAGAATTTTTTTGGATTTTTAATTAAGCTACGACCGAATTTACCGTAGAAACTTAATTAATAGCAATATTATTTTAAATTTATTTACATTTACTAATTTAATTATTTTATTAACGGAGTACAATCTTCATCATTTTATTATTTTAAATTATATTTATCAGAATAATTTCAATTTCAATTTTTTCTTTTTACAATCAACTGGGTTTAGAGATCCATGCAGTTTTAAATATAGTTATTTTCATTTAACATCCGTTGAGAGTCGAGGAAATTATAAAGGTTTTTTTTCTTCCTTTTATATTGCAATGTTACGGAAAGCCGCGGGATGAACATAAGCTTGATGTGCACAACTAAGTCTGCTAACTGAAAATGTGCATTTCATTTTTTGCCTGACAAGTTTTTCTTTGTCAACATTTTTTGTTTTTTTTCATTTATTCAAAATTTATGAAATTTACCCGTATGAAAATAACATATATGGTCGAAATATATGTAAAAATATATGATAAATATCAGAAAATATATGTGGCGAATTAAACTATATTTTCTGATATATTTTTGTTTATATTAAAAAATATAATACTCATCATATATGAGTCCGTATATATTTAGCATATATAAAATATATATGTCAATCATATACAAAAAATATATTTTTATCATATATGAAAATATATATTCTTTTCATACACGAAAACTATATTTTAATCATACATAAAAATATATATTTTTATCATATACGAAAAATATATTCTGATCATATATAAAAACATATATTTATATGGTGTATGGAAAAAAAAACTTTCTTATTCGTATGACCAACTCCAATTAAATTAGATCTAAATTTTAATATACTCTTTAAATTGTAGTTAAAATTTTCAAAATTAGTTAATTTGATGCGAATATATATACCCATATACATATACGTACACCGAATAAAATATATGCTTAAATATAACTAAGAAAATATATGGTGCCATATATAATATAAATTATATGCTACCATATATTTCATTTCATATAAAAATTTTATATTTTTTGAATAAAAAAGGAAATATATCAATACAATATATTATAAGGTAAATGTAAATGTATATATAGCTTAATATAAAAAACATATAAGTTACATATATGGAATACATATATTTACTACTGTATATAATTTTATATTAAATCGGCCAAAATCTCTATATGACTTTTTATAATATACAATATAATATATCATATATTATTTTGTTGCAAACATATATGATTTTATATATTTTAACCATATATTGTTTTTTCATACGGGTAGTAGTAATTTAGTCGATGAAAAAATACGCATTAATTTAAACATTTTTGCAAGACAATGTTTGATGAAGATATATAATTTTTTTTTCAATTATTCACACTCACGTGTTTTTGATCACACATATATATATATATGATCAAAATTTGCTACATGACAATGTAATTCGTCACGCGACAATGCTCTTGACTAGTTTAACTATACTACATATGAACACTCGGTGAATTCTCATATAATTTATGACACACTTCCCCGCGTAATTGATAAGGGCTGTGTGAACATTACTACATATACAACTAGTCACCATTTAATACAATAAACGTCATATAGATGGACATTTTCACATGACATTAGATAGAATATATACATTGTGGTTACTCTTATTGTCACTATTTCTATTCCATGTGCTCATTGTCGCTACTTATATTTAATCTTTTATGATTCATGCATGCATTTAATTACATTAGAGAAAACTATACGGAAAAATATTGTTTAATAGAAAGCTGAAAACTCTTATAACTTAATATACTTGCTTATTTTCATTGAAAAGTAGTTCTTTGTTCCCATTAACAATCCGTGAATCAAAGATTAGATCTAACTAAATATGGCCAGACTTAATCAGATATAATATTTTGACCTGATCATATCTTGACAAGTCTAATTACGTATGCCAAATTTTCTCCTTGATACATGCTCAGAATTTTTCTTGTGTTCATATCTGACCATCAGGTTCAAATTTGACATCCGACCTAATAAAATTCGATCTGATCGCAGTCTCATCAAATCTTATCCGTTTCTCACAGGTTATTACTTAAGAATGGGCCAATTTTATTATATATATCTCTAAAAACGAGTTAGTGAAAATGACGCGACAATCACTATTTAGCAGTGAATAGTCACTTATTGCTAGTGAAAAGTATACCACTGTTTAAATTAGTGACATACATTTAACTAGTGAACAGTGAATAGTCACTATTTTCACTGTTTCAAATTTAAGAGGATGTGCCATCTATTCTCTTTCTCACACACATGTGAACGAACGGAACTGTCCTTGTTGGACTTACATTAGCAAATGGAAATTTCAAATGAGCAATTTCCGAACGAGAAACATTTCATTCGATAAATAATAAATTTACGCATTGAATGACATATTTTATTTAATAATTTGGGTCTTTACCTGTGAAAACGGTTCATTTGAAAATCACCTGGTACACTCTTTTAAGAGAGTATTTTCAGATGGTGACACCACCGATGGTTCAAAGACAATTGATCCCCGACAATTAATACTTGCGACGATTGATCCGCCGATAATTGATATGTCGATAACTGATCTACGCAACACTTAACGGTAATCACAATTTATTCATACACAATTTGTGAGTATATTTTTAAAATTACACGCACACAAAATTAGTGAAAAAAGGAAGTAATTTTTCACATTCATTTGTGAGAAAAAAAGAGAAAAAAAAATATATATATATATATAATATAAAAAAATTTGTCCTGTAAACTAGATGTTGGCGTATAAATTGTCGGTATATATATTGTCGCGTGGATCAATCATCTAAGAAATAATCATCGCAAGGATCAATTGTCGGAGATCAATAGTCTTTGGATCAACGGTCAGGTAACCGTCAGGTAACCGTTCAGATTCCAGCAAATTTACTCGAAGAAATTATTCTTGTTTGAAATGCTATGGTATCATAATGAAGCCGGACCGTATTGGCCACCTGACGGAAATCGATATAAACACATGAAAAAATTACTATGACCATAGTAAAATTACCAACGGTTACAGTAATTTGTGATCTAATCGTGGACGGAAAAAAACTTGTGGTCCATCTAACCACAAAATTGTAATAAAACATTGTAGTAGTGAGTATTCCAATATGTAATAAAGGATACTACATAAATAGTACTAACATTACTACACGTGAGGTTGAGGTTATTCCAAGTTGGAGTTGGCATTTCTTTACTTCAGCTTGTAGTAACCTTAACTATGGCTGATGTAGCAACACAATTTTTTTCCGTGTAGTCAATTTTACTGTGGCCATAGTAATTTTTGCCTGTGTTTATTTTAATTTCCGTCAGGTGGCCAACATGGTCCGACTTTACTATGGCACCATAGCACTTATAACAGAAATAATTTCTCCGTGTAGAGTCATGTGGGGCAAGTGTACGCAAGCCCATTCATTTCGGACTGTCATGCGTGAATTTGCACACACTTACCCACTGCGCACACTTGTCCGACATAACTCTGATCATGTCTGAGTATATTCGGTCAAATCTTAACTTTATTTACGGGTATTAAAATTATTTAAATACTACTTAAAAAAATGTCATCTTAGAGGCCATTTTGCCCCAAAGTACAAACTATAGATTTTATAAATTTTCCAGTTATTTCAAATTTGAACAATTTAAATTGAAGTTTATTTTTCATTCCTGAAAATAAAATACTTTTTTATTTGTGTTCGCGACCAATACCATAGCTTGGCTTAAACTTCCGGTTCATCGTTATCGCAATTTCCTTCGTGAACTTTATAACCGTCTTTTGTTGTTTCACAATAACATAACTCTAGCAGTCGACGAATTGTCGTTCAGTTATTTAATTCCTCGCAATATATATTTGAATAGAATTTTTTTTTAAAATATGATTAACGATTTGACGTTTTAATATTTTTTTTTTTATTCGGCTCCTGTAGATTAAAAGTTTTACCGGAAAAAAATGTGTAGTGCCATTTAATTAAATAAACGCGTCAATTAATAAGGTATGATTTTTAATTCTACTAATTATTAGTACGTGAAGTTTTCATCGTTTTTTTTTTCTTACTTCTTTTTACAATTCTTCTATATTTTTTTTTCTCATTAATTATATTTCTTTATACGAATGTTAGCCATGTAAACCGTAACTTTTTAATTAAGAATTATGAGAATATGTAATAAAAAATAAGAAAACTGAACATGCGAATTAAATTTTTTTTTTTTTTATAAAATAATAGACAACTCTTTTTAATTTTCTACTCTTGTCTCTCAGTCCGAATGTACCGTATGCAAAAAGTGGCCTTGTATAGTCAATTTTTTCCACGTGACTGCCTTTGAAAACCCAATATCGTTCACTCGAATGACCCAACAACATTCGTATCAACAGTAGCTTTTAAGTTGATTTTTTTTTTTCATTTAAATTTATTTTATTGAAATTATAATCTTTGATATTTTTATAATGACTCTATTATTATTTTTTTATTTAAGTTTTAAGTTTCAATGTAAATCTCATGCATAAAAAAACTGCGACGAAAAAAAAAGTAATAAAATCATTTGAAAATTTTTCGAGAAAAATTACTGCAGTGTAATGCTGCGGATGGTAAAACCTGAATAACTTATAGTAGAATCACATGAAAAATGAAGTTATATCAAGTGATATTTACATTGTGACTTGATAAAATTTGTCTTCTTCAAAAAAAAATATTCCGGTTAACTAATGGAATGAAAAATTTTGAAGAGTTGATCCTGCAAGCCAGCCTCAAATTTTCTTGTTGTTTTTGAGGCAAAAACAAATCATCTATATAGAAAAGGCGGGAAAACGGGACCGCTTAGGAAATAATGGATTTTGTGAATTTGAATAATACAATGGATGATTTTTTTTGTTTGACTGTCAAACAACAAAATGGTTCCCGGCGCGCTAGTATGTTAAATTAACACACATAAATGTTAGATATTTAACACAAAATTTTTTCTTCACACAAATACGAAAAATTTTTTTCTGTGTAGTATCATCTTTATTTCATTGCAAATAAAAATATTTTATAAATAACCATTATTGACTTTCAAGAATATAGAGGAACCCGGGAAAAAATCATCAGACCTGATCATGCTCGATCATGCATGATCGTGCATGATTCATACAAGATTCAGGTATGATCGTGCATGTTCCAGGCATAACTTTGCACGACCCATGCAAAGGCACACACGATCATGCAAAGACATGTTCAATCATGCATGACCATGTATGACAAGGCAAGAATAGTCATGCATGATTCATACATGATTCAGGTATGATCGTGCATGTTCCAGGCATAACTTTGCACGACTCATGCAAAGGCACACACGATCATGCAAAGACATGTTCAATCATGCATGACCATGCATGACAAGGCAAGAATAGTCATGCATGATTCATACAATATCATGCATGACCAATCTTATTCATGAGTGATCATGCCTGAATTTGCATGATTCAAGCAAAGGGATGCATGTCCATGCAAATCCATGTTCAACTGTGCATGGTCATGCAAGACGAGGAAAGAATAGTCACACATGATTCGTTTTTTTTCGATAATTCGACGGATCGTGCTTCATCATGACTGATCATGCTTGGTCAGACATGATTATGCTTGCTCGAGCATGATCATGCCTGAACATTTGTCAGCCATGAGCATACGTGATCATGCATGAGAAAGCATAATCATGCCTGACCGAGCATGGTCACGCATGGCTGTCAAATATTCAGGCATAATCATGCATGAGATTAACGCATGATCATGCATGATCAGGTCTGATGATTTTTTTCCCGGAGAATTTAATTATATTTTTAAACTTCCTCAATAAATACTCGAACAGGTTATTAATGTTAAAAATAAATCGTAAAAAATCAATGATATAAATAATATAAAATATAAATACCTTATTGTGTATATACGTAAAAATACATATTTGTATATATTTTTTGTGTAACAATTTATTTAATTAAAAAAAAATATCTGTTCATACTCACAGAAAAATTGTTTTATTTAAAAAAAAAAATTATGTATGTATGTTGAATGTTCGTAGACAAATGATAAATTTGAATTCAAAAGCTAGAGCCAAGTAAATTCAATTTGTCCAACAGATCATATAAAACGCGATTTACGTTCCAAAGAAAGATGTCTGTTCGAAAGGATTTTTATAAAATTTAAGAGATTTTTTATGAATGATTTTAAATAACGTTTTTATTTATTATTATCGAAATATCTATAAAAAAATTATGTTAACATTCACCTTTGTAAATTTATAAATAATTAAGAATTGAAACTAAAATATTATTTTTTCTAAATAAAATAACAGAATAAATAATATCTTACGCTCGCTCTTGTTTTGAATATAAACATATTTCAAGCTTAAGATACGTCTTATTTTCAACCTCTTAACCCTAAACAAATAAGGCTTCGTACCGTCAGTGCCAAAATAAATATTTAAAAAAAAAATCTATGTATATATATAAATTTTTTTATACGACAATTAAATTAATTTATTAAATCAAATTAAGTTACAATTATTAATTAACCCGTAAAATTTTTTTTTGTCGAAGTAAAATTGATATCGTTGAATTAACATTCGAATTAAAACTTTATTCAAATTACATTTTTATTATTAATTATTTTCTTAAAACGATGCAAACATAATTTTACAATGAACTGTATCGCGGATATTATCGAGAAGACCAAATTTATTGATGACGTTAACAAATTAGAAACACGGAAAAAAATAACTGTCGCTGCAGCAGGACATGACCCTGTAGCAGCTACAAGACAGTTCTAAGACAGCTACAGGACTAGCCCTATAGCTCCAACAGGAATATGCCTGTGGCTGCAACAGGACTGATCTTTTAGCTGTAACAAGGCGGATCCTGTAGCTGTTTCAGATTTTTCCTGTTGCTACACGGTAAGAAATATTTTGCGGATATCACTATGCCAGTATGGGAGTGAACGCCATACTGTATGGTATCGAAGATTTTTATAGGTTATAAAATTGTATGCATAGATGATTCAACCATTGCGGGAATAGTAACATTGGCAATAGTTGTCGCGGACGCCGCAATGTCAGTATGGCCGTCGAGCCCTTACTGCATTGCCGTATCCACAATGCTTCTGGCAGATAAGCCTAGTCTTACGACATCTATATAGTTCTGGTGGTAATACGATAGTATACATTGATTGACATGCCAGAAATTATGGCGGGAAAAACTAGTAGCATTGTGCCCTCGGCATTGTAGTATGGGTCTCAGGGCCATGCTGTTTCGCCGTGCCTGGTATGCATACGTGTGAGCAATACAATAGCTCCAGTACTATACAGTATAGTAAATAACGCCATACTTCCCTAGTAGAAATGATATCGAGTTTTTAGCCAGTAACTAGCCAGTTTAACTAGACTTAAACCAGTAACTGGCAAGTGTAATATCGAGTTTCTGTCAAGTAACTGGCCCGTTTTACTAGAGATCGAGCAAAACATGGCGGCTTCAGTGAAACTATTAATTTTGAATATTGAGGTTATCAAGGGTTACAAAAAATTGTCAAATAAAATAAAAATAATGTTAAATAAACGATATGACATAAACGTTTAATTTATATTTATTTATATTATGAAATAAATAGCATCATTAGATTAATAGAATAACAACAATAAATCTGACAATAAAGTAATTATTTGATTTTATCGCCCGCAGTCGCAATTCACTTATAGTGTCAACTTTTTTTACCGCATCCATTTTGTAATATATTTTGTAAAATATTTCCACGTTAACATACACAAATTTTAATTAATTCACACTGTTTTTTAATATTTTTTAAAACAACGACGCGTACAGGTTAACAGAAAAAAATAAACAGACACACACACTAGTAAAGGTATAGTGTCGGTGTGACCAATGTTTATGACTTAGTTGTAGGTGGCGCGATTTCGAGTTTTTACTCGATATCACTGGCCAGTTACTGGTTTATATTGAGTGAAAACTCGATTATTTCTACTAGGGTTCTGGGACAGTTACAATACTGTCTTGGAATATTTCACATACTATTTAAGTATCTGTCTTGAGACCATACCAGCATGGTGTTGAACGCCATGCATTTCTTACCGTGTGCAACAAATTCATGCTACAGGGCCTATTCCAGTTGCAGCAACAGTTCTTTTTTTCCCGTGTATCTTTGAACGTAGTCTACTATACTTCATTATATTTCTTAATTATAAATCGTTGTAATACATAAGAAAAAAAAATTTCTACTGAGGTTAATATTCTTAATTTGAGAAAATTCTTTTGAAAATCTCAATTTTCTCGGATAAATTCTCTTGGCTCAATAAAATCTTGACTTGGTTCCCGAAATTGCTTGTTTTCCAAAATATTTTTATAAAGAAAATAATTTTTTTTTTGATAAACGCTAATTTATTAGAGCATTTTCAAACATGAGAGAATAAAATAACGAAACAAACACTCGGATATTACATTCAATAACGAAATAACGATGAAAATATATATGATATATATACATTTATATTTACGAATGGATGGAATGTTTATAAATAATTACGGGTATTTACATTTATGGAAAAAAAAATATTTACAAGTGTATTTTTTAATAATAAAAAGCTGGAAAATTTTTTTACGTAACATTTTCAAGAGCTCTAAGTCTGTGCAGTTTTCGATATTAGTATTTTTGTATAATATATATACTATATTTGATAAATAAACCCTCCTTGTCTATATATATATAATCCCCTAAGGGTGGATATCTCCCTTTATCATTTATTTATAGAGGGTGGAACGTTTCTCGCATCATAAGAGATTAAAGAGAAAAAAAAATGTTTAAAAAAATCTATCATGGATATTATAACTTTATTTTACATGCTGTAAAAAAAGGGTGTAGATTTTACTCTGAGTCCTCAGTCAAACAGTGTAGAAATAAATTGACATATACATTTATATATGTTTTTTTGAGTCGAGAAAGAGCGAAATATAAATACACGGAAAATATTTGTTTTGTGAACATAAACAAAAAATATTCAAATCTTTTCAATTTTTCTGCAGAATTTACATACTATTTTTTCTAGTGATTCATAATAATTTATTGTTATTATCACATAATTTTTCATGAGTTTATATCGGGAATAATTGATCTCACACGTAAAAAAATACTGGAGTTAAATTTACCACAAACTAGTAATAATTGAAGTAATCTTTGTGGTCATCGTATCGACAAATGAAGTAGCATAGATGACACTGAATAAGATTAATCTCTATTGTAGTAGTTCTATTTACTATTCGACTGGGGCGAAAATTTGTAGGCTCAGTAACTACTTAATGTAGTATGGAAAACTCATCTTGTGGATCTTTTTTTTTGGTTGTTAGAAAATTACACAAAGTACAAGTGTTTGGCATAAAATTTTTGTGATGGTACCTTGGAAGGTACACGGAAAGAAAATTATGGCAGCGGTTCCCATAATTTTGTGAAATTTTTTCCTATACCATCATAGGAATTACGACCATAAATTATGGGAGCGGTTCCTATAATTATAGGAATGTTTCCTATAATTATAAGAATAGTTCCTATAATTATGGGAATAATACCCATAACACTATAGGAATGGTTCCTATAATTATAGGAATGGTTCCTATAATTTATAGGAATACTTTCTATAATATTATGGGAATCATTCCTATAATTTATGGGAATGGTTCCTATAATTTATAGGAACCATTCCCATAAATTATAGGAACCATTCCCATAAATTATAGGAACCATTCCCATAATATTATGGGAATGGTTCCTATAATAGTATGGGAACTATTCCCATAATATTATGGGAATGATTCCCATAATGCAATTGGAATGGTTCCTATAGCATTATGGGAATCATTCCTATAATATTATGGGAATAGTTCCCATACTATTATAGGAACCATTCCTATAATATTATGGGAATGGTTCCCATATTATCATGAAAAAATTAATTTAAAGAAGTGTGGTAATCACTTCTACAATACACAGAAATATTATTAAACATAAAAACAAAAATTCAAACATTGAAAAAAAAAATCGTATTTGGCAAAAAAACATTAAAATTTTTAACAAGAATTTTTTGTCAGCACAAAACATTCAAGAAAATTCAAATTTTGGGAAATTTCTACACTGTTGAGCAAAAAAAAAATTTTATGATATTATAGGGATGGTTCCCATAACATTATGGGAATAGTTCCCATAATATTATAGGAATAGTTCCTATACCAATATAGGAACCATTCCCATATCATTATGGGAACCATTCCCATATCATTATGGGAACCATTCCCATAATGGTATGGGAACTATTCTCATACTATTATGGGAATGGTTCCCATAATATATGGGAACCATTCCTATAGTAGTATAGGTACTATTCCCATACCATTATGGGAACCATTCCCATAATGCATAGGAAAACTTCCCATAATTTTCTTTCCGTGTATCCGCCTTCATATACCAGTATGGTGTTGAACTGAAAACAACAACACATTTTTACGCCAGCTCGTATTAGTATGAGTAGTAATCTATTGCAAAAGTACGTTGACAGAGCCTTACTAATGAATAAGTTGCCGCTCTTAGGACTAAACTACTACATATAATGAAAAATAGTGGAAAAACTTAAGAAAATGTATTTTTCACATTTGCTAGAAAATAACACAATTTTATAAGAATTTGTTGGTATTACTATTTTTGGAGTACACAATATCACATAATTTTTACAATCTACTCCAATGTGGAGTAAAATGACTGACAAACGAAAACGACAGCGCCACCTTCAACTTTTTTACCCCACTGTGTGGTTGTACTAGCTCCACAGTTGTAGTTATAATTACTACATCTTTAAATGTGTCAATTATAACCTTTAAAATTACGCGCTTGTATTTTATATCAACAAAAATTGAATATTCAATGAAACTGTGTTAGTAATACAAGAATTAATTTGCCATAAAGATAATTCAAAATGAAAAATAAATATCATGACGTATAGAAAAAAAAATGTACTTTAAAAATTTAGTGCGTGTGACATTTCGAATTAATTATTTACAAATCCATTTTAATATATTTAAAAACTCTTTGTGCGAACAATATGATATAAATTTAAAAATTTTTAAAACTTTTTAAATACCATGAAAAATAATAAATATCATTTAATATATATTTAATAAATACATTAAGGATAAAAAATTATAAACTATGATGTGGAGTAGTAAGAACCACAGCTGTCATTTACCAAGGAGTTGTTTTAACCAACGACAGTAGTAGATGTTACTACAGTTTGTGTACCACAATAGGCTAGTAGTCATTACTAAATGTGTAGTGATCCTATATATGACTAGTCAGTGTAGTATACGTATCCCCGATTGTGGTAAATTCACCTACACTCTTTTTTAGGTGCATTAGTAAATTAACAGGGGGTTAATTTTGGGGGCGTTCATTAGGACCCCCCCCTCTCCCACCCACTCCCGTTAGCTTGTTCTCAAAGCTTCATTGCATAGTGAGAAAAAAATAATCGATTTATTAATAAAAAAGTTTGAGAGTAAATATTTAATAAGCGTAAATTATAAATGAAGTCTCAAAAAAAAAAAAAATCGACTCTGCCAGTTTTTATTCCATAAAAGCCGTAGAGAAAATGTATGTTGAAGTGTGTGATTTAAATTCTTAAACGAAAAAGTGTACCCGCGAAAACGGAAAAAACTGTTTTATCGGATACAGAAAGCCTCGTATAGTTAAAGAAAGAGAATAAAGTCACACAAAATGACTCGTACAATTCGCTACCCTCTTTTGCTTTTATTTGTATACATGTCATATGATAATAAACGCCTCTGTTATTTTCTCGTTGGCACGTTGCCTCAAGGCTCTCTCTCTCTCTCTCTCTGAGGTCAGGGTAAACATATGATAAAACACGCGGGTCATTATTAGCGATCCGATAATTTGAAATCTCACATTTTGTGATGACGAAGCTCTGAACTTTTATTATTATTTTATAATAATAATGAATTCTTCAATCTCATATGAGTGGATATTAAAAAAAAATAAAATATCGTATTTCCGGATGCTTTTGATGTGAAAAACTCATTTAAATACTATTATTATTATCAACTCTTTTTTTTCGTAAGAAAAGAGCTGAGCCAAAATAAAATTATTAGCGCGTCATTATTAAAATTTTTCGAACTATAATTTTTTTTCGAACTCGTTAAAAGTTGTCAGCTCTAATTCCCCGGATTCGTCTGTATGACCGGAAACTTTGTCTGATCTCTGTCATGATGCAATCACTCGCATAATTATATCTGAAATAAACTTTTCTATAGAAGGAACTGAGATAAAAAAATTTACAGTCCGGAAAAAAAATTGGGGCAAGTCAATCCGCCTGAAAAACGGGGCCACTTGACAATTTTCGCGAAAAAATAATTTTAAGTATCAACTTAAACGTTATAACGTGTAGTTAAAATAATAATTTATTTACTATTTTAACTATTGAACCAACAGCTGGAAAATTCTGCTTCTGAGGTAAAATGGACCATGATTGTAACACAACACTTTTTCAATAGTAGCCCCCCGGGTCAAAAAAAAATCTTAAATTTGACTTGATTCAACTTAATTTCCTTTGAAGTCGTCGATATGCCGACAACTGTATTCCACATTTTAACTTTTTAAACTTTTTTTGACTTAATCTTGACTTTTTTTAACTTTTGTGCCTTAGATTAGACTTTTTTTGACTTACGTTGTTAAGTTTCCTTAAATTTAACGTTTTTGGCTTTAATTATTTCATTGCCTTAAATTTGACTTATTTTGTCTTAAATCGATCCTAACTAAGCCACAAAAAGTCAAATCTAAGTCAAACGTTATAGAAATTTTACACTGACTAAAAAAATTAAGTTAGTTGAAATTTGAAGGATTTTGACTTAAATTTTAAGTCATAATTAAGATTTTTTTTCGACTCGGGCCATTAGGCTTAAAAATCAATTTCTTCATGTTTTAAACAAAATTATTTTAGAAAAGTTACTTCACTAAAAATTTCAAGTCCCCGCATGAGCAACTTATCCCATTATTTCCTACAAGCCGCAACTAAGTATTTTTACACAGAAAAAAATGATTTTTTTTAAATGAAAACCAAAATAGTAGAATCTCCCTAATGTTACTCTCCGTAATGTTACACTCTCTCTCAATTTAACAAAATTCTCTCCCTAATCTTAACAATCCTGTCTCCCATTACGTTTTTTTGCGCAACCAATCGAAAAAAACCTTAATGGCGGGTAATTCAAATTTTCTCATTTTCACCGATACGATTAAATCCTAACCTAAAAATAATTTTTTTTTGTATATCACGCATTTTGACTGCGCAGACCTGCGCACATAAGACACGAGTATTAGTATGGTGGGTACGGCAGGATTTGTTAACATTACGGAATGGTCCTGGACAGGAGTGTTAACATTACGAAGATTTTACTGAATTTTTTTAGGATAAAAAATTTATTAGGGTAAGTAAAAATTTTCTTGAGGCGAGTAAAAGTTTTTGCGCCAAGAAATCTTTTTTTTCTGTGTAAATAGAAAAACAATTTTTTTTTTAAAACTGGTGTCCCATTTTTCCCTATGGAAGTATCTATTTATAAAATATGATGGTTTTATTTCTAAAAATTTAAATGAAAAAAAAATAAAAACATATTTGTTTAGATGACATTTATAAAACGGATATTAATTTTTGAATATAAAATAAACTTTATTGGATGTAAAATTGATTTTATGATTTTAATCACAAGTTTAGTAGAACTCGTTCTATTGGGATTAAATACATTTCGGCGAGAGCGCGCTTCTCCCCTCGCGCGAAGCGTCCAATATTGCGCGAAATATGTGTTTATCACGAATAAGTTTACACACGACTGGTTACTATGTACAGCACAGTTATCAGTCGTGTGCTAATAAAGTAATCGTGTTATAAAAAAAAGATTTATTATCCATGAATGCGTCGCGGCCATAGACTCACAACTTGAAGAATTATATTAATTATCCCGCTATACAGTTTTTAAAGGCCTGTTTAAATGCTATAGCGTTATGTATACACCATTTTATCTATTAAGTTTTTAGTATAATTCTCTGTAATGAATTATACAGAGACGCGTTAATTACTTTTAATATATTGACCACTTGTGGATCCCGTAATTATAATTTGAGTATCAGCTGTTATAAATTTCTGCATATTTATTTACGAAAAAAGAGTACTGTAACATATATTATATGATATATATATTGTTTAAGAATTAATATAAAAAAAAAATAATTAAAATGTCGAAGATTTATTTATGCCGATAGTCTAATTAATAGTGTTGGGATTTTTCCTATCATCGAAAAAACTTCCTATTAAGTCACGGAATATTTTGTTCACATTTTAATTTCCAAAAATCAAAAATTATTTTTCGATATACCCTGAGACATTATTAAATAAAAAGAGAAGTAGTCTATACCCGCATGCAAAAACTTTATATGTGAAAACATATATGATAGAATATATGAATATTATAATGTGATATATTGTACAATACATAAAATAATATTTATATTTTTGCCGTATTAACATATGATAATATATTGAAAAAAATATATATTGCTAGAATATATTATCAATGTATTTATCAATATATGACTTTTTATGTATGTTTTACATATATATTTTAATCTATCTTTTTTATATTGATATATTATATTGAAAGTAGTATATTAATTAATATATAGTATTTTTTATATTTTTTATATATGTTTTTCAATATATTGCAAAATATATGGTTTCCAATATATTGTAAAATATATGGCACTTTTTTTACTTTTCTTAGGTTATTGCCAGTAATAATAAGGTCAATGAAAAGAAGGAGAAAAAATAATAAATTTGACTTTTTTTTGTGGAATTGTGTAGAAATTGAAAAAGTATATTGAAAAAATAAAATTTCAATATATTGCAAAAATATAAGTTTTAATATACTGGAAAAATATAATTCCAATATACCGCGAACCATATATTTAATCATATAAATTCTTTCATATATAATCAATTATATAGAGACCATATACCACTAATTATATGAGTCAAAATATATGGGTATATATATCAAGTTTATTATATTATACTTATAAATTATATATATACCATCCATATATGACAAGAATATATTGATAATTATATGAGATAATATATATAGAAAAATACAAAACATTATATACAAGTAAATATATTGTGATAAATATATAATCCAATATATGTAAAAAACATATATTTTTCAATATAGATATTTTTACCGCTATATATTCATCACATATTCACCATATATTTTTTTATATACTTTTAACAATATATAGCTTTTCCATGCGGGTATATGAAGGAAATTTCAACGTTTTAATATTTTGTTTAAAACTTCGTTGCAAATACACACCGAAAAAGGGTCACCGTTATAAAATTAATTTATCTGACAGCAAAAGCTCGTCAGTACTTTCAATGTAAACTCTAGCTATATTATATAGAGCTTTCATACAATCAAAATTTAACAAAGCATCTGCTTCTCTCAACGTTGGAAAACTTTTAGAAATTATAGTTTATTAGGGTAAACTAACCAATGAATGATCGATTTGTTGTAGTGACAGATATTTTGACTAATAAATACAATAATTAACTTTAAAACTCAGTCAAGCTTTTATAATTGCATTACAAATTATTTACTTCATGTATATATCAAAATTTTTTTTCTTTTTCGAAAAAAAAAAAAAATTAATTATCGAATTAATAAAATACGCAATACATAACACTAAATCTATGTGTTCATATTTGTTGCTACATCCAGAAGTCTTCGTTGGCGTAGTGGCCGGAGCGTCAGCTTCGTAACCGCCGCGATACGCAGAGTCGTGGGTTCGAATCCCACGGCGGGTAAAAATTTTACTATTATTTATTTTCTTACACGATGATGATTAAATAACATTGCGGAGGTTAACATCAACTGATTTAGATCGTACTGATCTAAATCAAGTTAATCTATGAACTGCATGTCATAGTTACTCTGAGTGTAAAATAATAATTTTAATAATTATGAAAAAAAAAAATGTTTTTTAATAGAAAAATAAAAATAACTTAAAATCATAGACAAAAAAATGTGCTTCTTCTAACCACAATATTGTAGTAATAAATTATAGTATCGAGCACTTTAATGTGTAGTAAAGGTTACTACATGAATAATACTGATAATTAAGTATTGTAGTAAACATTGATGATTTTAATTTGCGTTACTACACGTGTGGTTGAGGTTATTTTAAATTTGAGTTGGCATTTCTTTACTCCAACTTGTAGTAACCTCAACTACAGCTGCTGTTGTAGCAACTACAATTTTTTTTCCGTGTAAGGTAAGAGTGGGTCTCGGGTACTCGCATGTATTTGTATGTCTATATTTACTAAATTTGACTAAATGTAGATATACAAATACATGAAGTCATCGGGTACTACATGGTCATAAAGTATTGACCCTAAATTTCAAACATGAATAACTTGTGTTTAAAAAAATCACACTCTTTTAAAATGAATCAGTGAAAAGTGCTGCAAATCAGTGAATTTTCTCTAATTTGCAGTACTTTTCACTGATTCATTTTAAGAGAGCATTAGAACGTAAAACATATAGATCGTTAGATTAAAGTTTCTTCTACTCCTATCCAAAATTTCATGAACCTACAAAATTTTTAAAAAACGTGATTTTTGAGGAGTATAAATTCAAGCACCAACTTTGATTGTTTATAACTTGGTAAATAATTGTTCTGTTGCTACGCTGATATTTTATTTGGTACACGGAAAGAAATTTTCTTTAAAAATTACCATTAAATTCACTGTGTGGGGCGAATGACACGACCTAATAATTTTTAACTTTTTTTCAACAAATTTTACCGTAGTCTACTGTAAATTTTATGAAGTCTACCACAAAATAAATAAATTTTTTCGTAATTTTTATTTCAAAAATGGTAATAAATAAAAGCGTCGCATTATGTCCCACGATTACAGTGAATTTAACGGTAATTTTTAAAGAAAATTTCTTTCCGTGTAGTTCTTTTACCTTACTGAGAAAAAAATACTATTGTCCAAACAAGAATTTCTTGGTTCAAGAAATCCCTTAAAAATATTTATTTTATTGCACGACTCATAATGCGAAGCATTAGAGAGTGCTTTACGATCGAAAATTTTTTTTCGCCTCCTTTCTACAACTATTTCTGTTATTATTATCAATTATTAATTTTTTGAGAAAAGAGCATCAGTATTTATTCTTGTAATCATACACAGAAAAAAAGAATTTCTGGGCGCAAGAATTTTTTTGTATTATAAATTGAACACAAAAATTTTCTTGGGACGAGAAAAAATTTATTGACTCAAAAAGTTTTTTCTTGCTCTGAGAAAATCCATTCTCGCCGTAAGAAAATTTCTGTTTTCAATTCATAATGCAAAAAATTTCTTGGGCTGGGAAAAAATTTTCTTGGGGCGAGTAAAAAATTCTTGTGCCAAGAAATCCTTTTTTTCTGTGTATGCATTTGTTACTACTACTTATTATTTTATGGGTAAGCAAAAGAATAGCTTTACTCGATCAATTAAGTAAAAATTATTTCCATCAATTCAACGAATCCTTGAGCCAAAATTATATATTCCAGATAATTTTCAAGAATATACGTTCTTGTATCAAGTAAAATTTCTTAATTAAAGTATTTTTTTTCTCAGTGCATAAATATTAAAAATTAATAATAATGATTATGGAAAATTTGTTATATTTAGTTTCTGAGAATAATAAAATATGTGTCTACAATATTAATTTAACAATAGTTTGGGCTCGTGGTTTGTATTCATGACGCAGCAACTTAGTAACATATGTAACAAACAACTGAGAACATGTGAATAACAGTCCATGTTGCCGTTAAAGGTACACTCTAGTAGAATAGAATAGAGGACGTAGTGGGAATATTCCCTACAAATAGATTGTCACGGCTACAAACTAGTCATATATATATATAGACATTGTTGGCAACTTTGCGAGACAATCAAGGCGTTAATTAGTATGTTAATTATCAGTTCATATATCACGATCGCACTTACACGAGTATATATGTATATATTGTAGATACAATCTAAAGACTGTGCAGCCATATATATAATATAATATATGTAAGCAGTGAAACGAGATTCAGAGGGACTTGAGTAATCCATATACGTCGTACGTTTCAAGGCAATATTCGGTGAAGCACATATGGTCTATACTATCCTTTCATTGTCGGATCCCATCACCCATTAGCGACGAGTCCCCATCACCCGGTCCGGTTATGTATATGTATATATCTTTATATTCATGTATATCTATATATGGTATTGCTGGTATTGTTAATGACCTAACTTTGATGCGTGTATAACGACCAATAGCGGACTCTCAAAGGGCGTGATTAATTTTCATAATGGCGGACACACGTTAGTAATTAACGTTTAGTTTACTTGCCACTCAAAATTCGGTCTAGTATGGGTTCTTCAAGTGTTCAGTTCTTTTGTTCTCGAAATAACTTTACTTACCAAACCAAAAGCTAATTTAAACTTTGCTTCGAATTATATTAATTTAATAAACCACTTTGTGTAGGGTAGAAGTACCATTTGTGGCCACTGCTCCATTTTTGGACCATAAAATAAAAATTCTATTGCAACAGGGTGATTAAAATATCTTTGTACATGTTTTTAAAATTAATTACGTCGCGTCTTTTACAAATTATTTTATTTTAGTTTTTCAAGGGTCCAAAACTGGCCCTAAAGTGACCAAAATCGGTACCTCTACCCTACAACAATTCTGTGGATTTGGTCATATGGAAAAAATTTCATATTTTAGTAAAAGAATTAAATAAAAATTTTCCAGCCCAAGCTTTGAATTTTGAGTTGACAGATTTTGATTTTTAAAAATATTTAGATTATTTTTTGGAGCAAGAGAACAAAAAATGCGAGAGTAGTATCGATGTTTTATATTCACTTTTTTTTTTCAGTGTGTGACGTAACTGCACACGTTCTTAGTGGTATGAATCACGTGATAAGATGGTGTCAGTGCCCGAGCACAAAGCCTTCGTTCACATACAAAGTCCTGTACGAAAACGTTGGGTCAGGGCGCCACTAGTCGGGTCGTTACTTCATTAAAACTTGTTTACTCTTTTATTTGGCTACAGTATAATACATTTTATCTTTTTTCATTTTCTCTTTCTCCTTTCTCTTGTTCGCTTCGTCACGTGGGTGGACCCGAAATCTGTGGGTTAGTCCCGCCTTGAGTCCTAAAAATTGACCTATCCTCGATTTCTCTTGATCTCATATATTTTATTTCTTTTTTTTTTTTTTATTATTTACTTCAGTCGACATTTATTAAGCTACAGAGTAAATTATTTGTTTTAAAAGTTACATAGAGACTATTCTACAGAGCTCAGTTAGTTCAAAAGCCTTTTACTCATTACTGCATTCTACCGACCTCGTGTGTATTCGTTTTCCCAACAGTTTAAAACAAGTTAATAATTACTTCCGTTTAATTCTCATGCGATTTAATCAATTCTACCGTCGATTTCCCCAACTTTCCAATAGTTAATTTTTACAATTTATATTTATTAATTTTATAAATTATAAATTATTCAAAATTAGTAACAAAGACAGTATCTGTAGTAAAATATAAACTTTCATATATTTACAACTGAGTAATTTAACTTATATTTTTAAAAAAACTGTTTCAATTACATTGACATGCTTTTAACTCGACGAAGTAGCTTGGAGTTGAGTGACCCCGAGCAAAAGTGGTAAAGAAGCACAACGACAACGGCGGCGACGAGGAGTGGCCAAGAAGAAGAAGAGCAAATTGGTGCTCCTGGTAGCAGGAACCCATGAGTAGGATGGAGGATTCAAATCGAGGCGCACGTACGCGCGGTTCTGCAACGACCTCGTCCGATTGGTCATCGTCTGATACCCACTCGGCCTCACGGGGCCCAGTTACCCCCGCCACTGCCGCTACAGCGGGCCCGTCAGCTAGAGTGGGGGCACAAGGCCCAGTGCGTCGACAGACATCTCACGATGCTCCCAATTCATCACAGGCCCCACCCGAAACGACGAAAGAACTCCACTTCAAGGTCTCAGCTTACTATCCTGATACCTTTCTAATTTAAGCGTGACGTTTCAATTTACTTTTTTATTTTTTCTTTTGGCCCTGAATCATTTTATTTACACCTTTATATTTTTTTTTGGTAACCTTGTATGTTTTCTTTCTAATTTCTTATCTTAACAGTAAATTACTCTGTATTCCCGAGTCAAAATATTAGACGTAAATTGAACATTCTTAACGTTTTAAACGTAAATTGAACGTTTTTAACGTTTTGAAAGTAATTTGAATGATTTTTTTTTATTTTGGTTCATAAAAAATTGGCAATTTCATGAGTTATGATTTTAGTTTAATGATAACATCAATTAATTTATTTCAATATTTGTAATCACAATTTTCGGTTCCATGCGTTTTGAGCACCTGACAAAATATCCCCGACAAAATATCTCTGGACAAAATATCCCCAGTTTTATGTCAGTTTTTTTTGGCTTTTTTCACTATTTTTGCTTTCTTTTCATGGGGATATTTTGTCCGGAGATATTTTGTCAGGTGCTCAGAACGCCTGATACCCAATTTTCATCACCTTGATATCATAATATATGAACAGATATACATATATAGTGTTAAAGATAGAAGTATGAAACTAAAAAAAATTTTTTGGTATATGCTTATGTTTTCTTATTGGAAGTATAAATGAGTTTTAGTTTTATGATAAATATGTTTTCAATTTATGATATTCCAATCTACGTTCAAAACGTTAAAAACGTTGAAAACGTTCAATTTACGTTTAAAACGTTAAGAACGTTCAATTTACGTTCAAAACGTTAAGAACGTTCAATTTACGCTTAAAACGTTAAGAACGTTCAATTTACGTTCAAAACGTTCAATTTACGTTCAAAACGTTAAAAACGTTCAATTTACGTTTAAAACGTTAAGAACGTTCAATTTACGTTCAAAACGTTAAGAACGTTTAATTTACGCTTAAAACGTTAAGAACGTTCAATTTACGTTCAAAACGTTCAATTTACGTTTAAAACGTTAAGAACGTTCAATCTACGTCTAATATTTCGACTCGGGTTGTCATTATTTTAGTGAACTAATTCTTGAAATTCGTTAAAAAATCGCCAAGGAATTTATTATTTATTAGAATCGATTTGTTATGAGAGCTTATTTTTTAACTCTTACTTTAGCGGAGATGGATTAGCAAAACTTTATTGGAGACATATAAAAGTAGATATAACTTATCTTCTTGTACGATTATCCTTTCTCAGAAAAGGCTTTAAAAGTTGCCGCAAGATTTATGCCTCTTTTGCATTCTATTCTTCTTTTACTTATAATCGCGATGTCGAAAATTTTTTATTTATCTTCAAAAATTAACTTCTTTGTTTTTCCTACAATCTTAATTTTTTAAACTTATTCATAACTATGTGACATTTTTTCAATAATTGCAAGTTATAAATCCGCTGGATCTTTAAAAACAAATTTTTATGAAATGTAACTTAAATTAAGCTGTACGCTGTAGAAAAAATTTTTTACTCTCAGATAGTTGTCATAAAAATTTAGTATAAATTTTGAAAGAACGTCCAAGAACTTTTATAATTATCTGATAACGCTAGCTTTCAAAAAAATTTTTTTTTAATTTCAAGGCATGTAATTTTAAATTTTTTATGTAATTATAATATAGATAATGCTATTGGGTGATAGCGGTGTGGGTAAAACATGCCTACTAACACAATTTCGAGATGGTCGTTTTCTATCTGGGAATCACATTAGTACCGTTGGAATTGATTTCAGGGTAAGATATAATATATTTATTGATTTGAATAAATAAATATATGTATGTATGTAATAATGCATTGCTCACAAATTCGTCATTTACTATGTAATAATTATTATTTATTATTTATAACTCATGGTTATAATGAAATATTTTAACGCGCATTAATAACCGTGAGGTATTGATGGTTTGATGATATAATTACAGAACAAAGTGGTTAACGTGGACGATACGAGAATTAAACTACAGATATGGGATACCGCAGGACAGGAGAGATTTCGAAGCGTGACCCACGCTTATTATCGAGATGCTCATGGTAGTATATTTATTATTATTAAATATATAACTAACTTAATATATAATTGTGTGTAATTTTTATTAGAGAAGAAATTTTTTTTTTTTTATTATTTAAAAATTTTTATTCGCAAGTTTTCCAAGAGTAGATGGGGGCAAGTTGACCTCAGATAGTGCGATTATAGGCAGAAAAAAAATAATTTATTGGTGTGTCAAAAATATTTTGCATCATGAATTCAAAACAAAAATTTTATTACACGGAAAAAAATGAAGTGTCGCTGCAACAGGAAAGCCCGGTAGTATTTACGAGACCCTGATGCAGCCACAAAAATAGACCCACAGCTGCAACAGAACTGCTCTTGTAACTGCCCGGGTCGAAAAAAAATCTTAATTATGACTTAAAATTTAAGTCAAAATCCTTCAAATTTCAACTAACTTAATTTTTTTAGTCAGTATAAAATTTCCATAACATTTGACTTAGATTTGACTTTTTGTGGCTTAGTTAGGATCGATTTAAGACAAAATAAGTCAAATTTAAAGCAATGAAATAATTTAAGCCCCAAAAAGTGAAATTAAAGGAAACTAAACAATTTGAGTCAAAAAAAAGTCTAATCTAAGGCACAAAAGTTAAAAAAAGTCAAGATTAAGTCAAAAAAAGTTTAAAAAGTTAAAATGTGGAATACAGTTGTCGGCATATCGACGACTTCAAAGGAAGTTAAGTGAAATCAAGTCAAATTTAAGATTTTTTTTGACCCGGGATGTAACAAGGCGGGTCCTGTTGCAGCCACAAACTCATGCTACAGGACCTATTCCTGTTACAGCTACAAATTCGTACTACAGCACTTATTCCTGTTGCAGCAATAGTTCTTTTTTCTGTGTTAAGACGTGAAAGAATTTCTTGTCGCAATAAATTTTTTCTTGTCTCAAAAAAATTGATTATTTTTATTTATAAAGCGAATAATTTCTGAGAGCAAGTAATAATTTTTTGCTTCAAAAAATATTTTTTTCTGTGTAATTTAAAGTTTGAACCGATAAAATTTTATTTCTTTATTGGACCGTGAGCCAACTTGCCCCATTCAAAAAAATATAGTATTTTGAATTAAAAAAAAAAATTCTCAAATTTTCAAACCTTTTTATTTCTTCTATTATTATACACGGAAAAAAAACTGTTGCTGCAACAGGACTTGGTTTTGTAGCAGCTACAAGACTTAGTTCTGTTGCTGCAATATTTCTTTTTTTTTCGATGTATAGTTTAATAGTTAATATCAATTTGTATTATGATAATTCTTGAAGAAATGTGAATGCATAATAGATGAGTGACTGGTTTTTCAGCATTGCTTTTGCTCTATGACGTGACGAACAAGACTAGCTTTGATAACATCAGGGCCTGGCTCGGCGAGATCCGGGAGTACGCACAGAATGACGTAGTTATAATGCTTCTCGGTTAGTATATTCTCTTATAACTTATAACATTTAATATAACTTACATTAATTTATTAAATCTGTAAGTTGATACCTTATTCCCTGAGATATTTAACTTAATTATTTAGCATTCCAGTTTTTATATATTTTATAAAATTACTTTATTTCTATAGACAATTAATATTAATGCCTTTAAAAGGGTAATGTAATTTAATTGGAATTTATTTTAAAATTATTTAGGTAATAAGTCAGATTGCGGTAATGAACGTGTAATAAAGGTAGAAGATGGTAAGCGTCTAGCGGATGAGTATCAAGTTCCATTCATGGAAACTTCTGCCAAGACTGGCCTCAATGTCGAGTTAGCCTTTCTTGCGATTGCTAAGTAATTACTATTATGATTATTATTATTATTATATTTTTTTTATTAAAAAAATTTTTTTTTCACTAATGGATTTATATACATAAGTAATTAAATTAATATAAAAATTTTAATTTGTCTCGTTTGAATTTAAAATCAATATTCATATTTCAAAAATTAAAGTTTAATTTAAATCCCGCCTGAATAAAAGTTGATGAAAAAAAATGTGTACATGGGAATCATAAAATAAAAATTGATATTTTGAATATCGATTAAGCTGTGGTATAATTATTATTGTGAGCCTCTAAAAATTTATTATTCTTTGCTATAATTCCTAATTTAGACAAATAATTTTCATTACAACCCGACTAGAAATTACTTTGGGACCGCTCAGTGTATGTATCTGGACGTCATTGAGTCCCAATGGGGCATTTCCAATAGGGAGTTCCTTGTGAGGGCCCAAACAGAACCCAATCGGGAAATTCCAAACAAAAATAAAATAATTAATGGTCAGTATTTCCCAACTGCGTCCTAAGTGGGGTCTAAGTAGGAAATCCCAACGTGAAAATAAAAAAATTATTGTCATATTTCCCACCCGTACACAGAAAAAAAAAAATTCTCGACTGAAGGTAAATATTCTTGATTCAAGAAAATTTTTTTGGAGACCTAAATTTTCTTAGACAAAGTAGAAATCTTCTCCGACCAAGACAAATTCTCTTGGCTCAAGAAAATCTTGACTTGGTTCCCGAAAACGTTTGTCTTCAAAAATATTTTCTTAACTCAAGATATCTGTTTTTTCTGTGTACGAAAAAAGTATATTTCCGTACGGGCAATTGGGTTCTGTGTGGGAACTAAGTGGGAAATCCCAACGTGGAAATAAAAAAAATTGTTGTGGGATCTCTTGGGGATTTCCCTATTGGGGCCCAGCTGGGACTAACCAATAAGGGCCCAATAAGTCTCAAATAAAAATTTCTAGTCGGGAATTCGTCATAAAGTTTTAGATGTTTTATATTTTTTGAATTGCAGCATAATAATTTTTTAGCGACTCAACTTCCTGTTACAGTTTGGTCGACAGCATTATAAAAATTCGTACATTTCTTGAGCCCATTTTTCTCCGTGTACACCCGAGTCGAAAAATAATTCCGGTTTTAGACCTCAAATGAAAGATTTTGAGGTTTGCCTCAGTTTGTCCTCACCATTTAAAATTCATATAAATCTGAGATGAGGTTAGTCTCATTTTGTGCGACTTTTGTCCCATTTAGGCGTACATGAGGTTAACCTCATATATTTCTTATCGATGAGAACAATATGAGGCTTATCAATAAAATCATAAAAAATTATGTCTTTGACAATAACGCGAGTTAAAAACTTAAAAAAAAATATGAAAAATGAAACAGAATTTTTACTAATAAAAAAATTATAAAATAAAATTTTTTTTATTTTTCAGACAATTGAAAGCACATAAAAGTGGCAATCCAGATGATACTAAATTCAATGTACATGATTACGTAAGACAGGAATCACAACAAAAAAGAAGTAATTGCTTCAGTTCAAATTGCCAGACGACCTGAATTATCGTTACTCTATATATACATATATATACAATTGTATAACGACTGGTTTTTATTTGCAAAATAATAGTAGCGCTTATAAACAGCGATCTTTTTTCTTTCATATGTCAAAAATAGCCACGTATATATTATATGTATATGTATAAATATATATAATAGTAAAAAGAGGGATCACGTATATATATATATTATAATTGATTGGCTTGTAACGACAGTAATAGTTCAATTATAATTATAAATAAAATATAAAATATATCAGAAATTAAATTTAAAAGGTGCAGGATGCCTACATGTATATTCAACATATAATTTAAATTATATAAAACGAAATCTAGGACAGGTTCTTGGATTTAGTAATACATGATATAAATTTATAAAAATATATAACACATATATTTAGTTGTCGGCATTGAAGAACATACTGAGAGGAAATAACTCATGAGCGATTTTTATTTTCAAAGAATTGAAATTATAAAAAATCTTATTTTTTTTTCATGCATTGAAATAATAAACAAGAGATATATGTAGACGATTTGCGTCAATGTTATTCTCATTAGCTTTAAACGAGTGCACAATTTGTCACAGCCATGAGATATATATCAGAATAATAATAATAATTATAGATAAAGTAATAATGTAGCGTACAAAAGATATGAGCACATATATGAATATACATACAAATTATATTGTTATTATTAATATGTATTTAAAAAATTTACATTTTATTACTGATGTTATTCACTATTTTGTTAAATTTATTTACTTAAAGATGTAATTAGTAAATAATTTTAATTAATTAATAATTACAATTTTACAGACTTATTATTTACGTACACAGAAAAAAAAGTTTCTTGAGTCAAGAAAATATTTTGGAAAATCAAGATTTTCTTGAGCCAAGAGAATTTGTCTTGGTTAAAAAAAATTCGTCTAGATCGGAGAAAATTTCTACTTTATCTGAAAAAATTTAGGTTCCCAAAAAAATTTTCTTGAATCAAGAATATTTACCTTCAGTCGAGAATTTTTTTTTTCTGTGTAGGGGAGGGTGGGAAAAATGGCCTCCCTAAGCCGGTTATTAATTTTTGTACACAGAAAAAAAGAATTTCTTGGCGCAAGAAATATTTTGTATTATGAATTGAAGACAAAAATTTTTCTTGGCTCAAGTATTTTTTTCTCGCCTAAAAAATTTTTTTCTTGTTCCGACAAAATTTTTTCTTACCCCAAGAAAAGTTTCTTTTTCACTTTATAATACAAAAAATTTCTTGGGTCGAGTAAAAATTTTCTTAGAACAAGAAAAAATTTTTTGCGCCAAGAAATCCTTTTTTTCTGTGTAGACATTTTGCTGAAACTTTAAAAAAAAAAATTTTCTGAGGCATAACGGCCCTCTTCTAAAAAAAGAGAAAAAAAAATTTTTTTTTGGTTTTTTAAAATTGTTTTTGTGACAGACACTTGAAATGTACGACATTTAGCGCCTATAGCCGGCAGCTAAAAATATTAGATAAGATACAGCTGGTAAAAAAGATACCTAATCGTTCTAATAGTGACGTCATCAACGGATCAAAAAATATTTTTTGGTTACATGTGCGATAGCAAACGACCAAAAAATATCGAAGTAACTCAACGAGACATCTTGTGACAAAATTTATCATCATTTTAATTCGTGAACTTACCGACTTCTCTCTAATTTTCAACAAATACTCAAAACAATCTTACCAAATAAATAAATGCGGATTATAACCTGCTAATTATAGGCACTAAATGTAGTACATTTCAAATATCTGTCACAAAAACTAATGTATTTATCTAGTACAATCGAGTCTAAGACGCGCGTGTGTTGGTACCCTCGCTTTCGGCTCAAGCACCAATCTTCACACTCGCGTCTTAAACACGATCGCACTCGATAGATAAGCTACTATTATGTTACTCAAAAAAATTTTTTTAAGGTGTAATGAAACGTTCCCCCACTCTTGCAAAAAAATGTAATTAATTGTAATGATTTTTTTACAACTATTGCAATACAATTGAATTTGAATTTAAAATTGCCGCCAAAATAAAGTAGAAAACACCTGGATTTAGCAAAAATAAAATAAAATTTAAAATACACGGTAAGATTGGAACTTGACTGAGTCGTGTGCGCATATCACTTATTCAGGTTCCGTACAGTAATTAGTGTGGTACTGCACCACAACCGAGCATTTTTTTCCAGCACCGTTCTGTCGGGTGCAGAATAGTTACCAGCCGGGTTCTAATCTTTCCGTGCACAGAAAAAATTGAAGAAAAAAAATTGTTCAAAGTTAAAACTGATGATTGCTCTTTATATTGCAGTGGACTTTATTCGTAACCGAATTTTACAGTAAAAATTGTAAGAAATGTGAATACTGTAAAAATTTTCAAATATTTTTAGTGGGCAAAT
Organism: Microplitis mediator; assembly: GCF_029852145.1. Taxonomy (NCBI): domain Eukaryota; kingdom Metazoa; phylum Arthropoda; class Insecta; order Hymenoptera; family Braconidae; genus Microplitis; species Microplitis mediator. The sequence goes on along the minus strand of NC_079971.1, from coordinate 2,678,566 downwards.
TTGCCCCAGGCACAAAGAATCAGCAGAAAAATGAATAAGTTTTTTTATAATTTAACGATAAAAATATGAAAAAATCTTTTTTTCTGAATTTTCGGCTGGTCCATTTTGCCCCAGGTATCATGCGTACACAGAAAAAAAGGATTTCTTGGCGCAAAAAATTTTTTCTTGTTCTAAGAAAATTTTTACTTGACCCAAAAAATTTTTTGTATTATAAAGTGAAAACAAAACTTTTCTTGGGGTAAAATAAAATTATCTTGGAACAAGAAAAAAATTTTTTAGACGAAAAAAAAATTCTTGAGCCAAGAAAAATTTTTGTCTTCAATTCATAATACAAAATATTTCTTGCGTCAAGAAATTCTTTTTTTCTGTGTAGGGCTAAAAATGCGCAAATGTATCGAATTTATGGTAATTAGAAGAAAAACAAAAAAAAAAAATTCTTCGTCAATTTTTTTAGGGCCTTATTGCCCCACCCTCCCCTAAATACTATTTAAGTTATGATTGTTAATTATTAATTATAAATATATATTTAAAGTAAATACAAAATATTTTTACGTAAAAAAAAAACTGAAAATTATAAAAAAAAAATTATGATTTATAACTTAATTTTTTATCAAATAAACAAGCTCATAATTTTGTGATTTACTTAAATACTTATAATTGAAAAATAAATAAAAATTTTTATTTCAATTTAAAATTTCTGTTATTAATTTATTAATAATTAACTATTTAGTTAACGAAGCTGGGTCTAAAAGTCAATTGGTCACGTACGCGAAAAAAACTAGGCAATGCAACGGGATTCCCAGTGAATACTAAATTTCAATTTCTTGTAGATACAGAGAAACATCTGGTTATTTGTGTGACGAGTTAAATTCCATGCACAAAATTAGTCTTATAATTGCAAGAGAATAAATTAACCGTACAACAGTTCTGTTCCTGTAGCTGGAGTTAAATTAATATAGAAAAATATATATAATTTAAATGGATATCTAATGAAGAAATTTATAATAATAGTTTTACTTTGAGATAATTAATTTTGTATTTAATCCGATCCTATTAATTTGAAAATTAATTTATTAATTTTGTCATCACGTTTCGTCACAAGGTCTTCATATACAGTTGAAATTTTTTTCTAAAGCTTGACGTCAGTAGTTTTTTACCTCGTGAAATAGATATTTAACTCGATAAAGAACGTTGTGAAAAAAAGTACTCGATAGTAAGCGCAGTAAATTAAATTTTTACTAAGTACACACTGATAGAAGTTTTTTTTTTAAAAACGAGGCAGCTTATTTTTGTGAAAAGGAAGTTAATGCTGATAAAATAAGTTCAATTTTATTTTTTTTTATTTGCATACATTTTTTTACCGGTTCGATTGAAGTTCTGAGTTATTTCAGAGCGAAACCTACTTCCATTTCAACAGATGGTATTTTTTTCATTTTTAATTATCATACAGATTTTTAAAAAAAGTACCGAGATCGAAATTTGACTTTCATATAAAGCTATCTAAGCACTGGCAAAAAAAGTTATCAAACATTTATATAACTGTTCTTTTACGGATAAAATTATATTTTTATTGATAGTTCCCGGGTCAAAAATAAAACTTGATTCAGGCTCGCTTCGCCTTATTTTCTTTTGAAGTTATCGATTTGCCGACGATTTTTTGATAAGATCTCGACTTTTTCGACTTAAATTTAATTTTTTTCAACTTTTTGAACTTTTTTCATCTTAGTTTCAACTTATTCGCCTTTACTTTGAGCACGGTAGTCATTCACATTACTTTTGACTTGCTAAACCAAGTCGAAAAAAAGTCATTTATTCGCCTTACTTTCGCCTTAATATATAAAAATTATTTCACCTTAGTTCTGACTTTTTCGACTTATAATTTAAGTCGAATAAGTCTACATCAAGTCAGTTTTGACTTGATTTAGAATTTTTCGCCTTACATTTTAAGTCGAATAAGTCTAAACCAAGTAAATTTCGACTTGATCTTGACTTTTTCGTCTTAAAATTTAAGTCGAATAAGTCTAAACCAAGTCAATTTCGACTTGATTTAAACTTTTTCGTCTTAAATCGTGACTAAGTAAGCCAGTTAGGTCTAAACCAAGGCGAAAACTTAATATATTTCATAGCTCCGTAAAAAAAAGTCGAGTTTGTCTTGTGAAAAACGGCTCCAAATTTCGACTTGGTAAACCAAGTCTAAATCAAGTGTTATTTTTGACCCGGGTTAATTTTCAGGCGACCGTCTCTTTTTTCTCATGCAATAATTTCTCAAGGCATAATTTCTCCTTGAAATTACACATAAATATGGTGAAAAAAGAAATTTTTGTGTTGGATCAATTTTTGTTTGAGTAATTATTGCTGAGAAATTTTTGCATGAGAAATTATTCCGGATTTATAAAGGCAGGGAGCCTAATTTTCAATTACCCTGTTGAGAAAATTTCATAGAATCTAATAGATTCTCATAAATTTCTATAGAGATTTTATAAGAATGAATAAATCCTATGAGAAAAGCTATAAGTATAGGGCCTTATACATACAGCTATAAGAATCAATCGGATTTTTTAAGCAGGGTGCGCTATTGACGGTTAATGAATAAATAATTAATTTAGTAGACATCAAAATATTTATTCATCCGCGGATTTATTAGAGAAATTCCAAAACTTAAATCAATACATTTTTAGACGAAAAATTTAACACTATTTTCTTTATCTATTTTAAAAGAGAAATTTTAATGGCTATTTCACATAAAACTCAAGATATTAAAAAACCGTTATATGAAAGCTATGGCAGGTATCTGCAGCTCTCTATTTTTAAATATTTTTTTTAATGAAAATTATATAAATTCCTGAAAATATAAATATGTCTTAGTGTGTGTATATTACTATCATAATATAAATATATATGTATACATAGAAAAACATATCTACAGCTAATGAGTAGTATTCAAATGTACGTAAAAATATATAAAACTTTTTTTTTTACGTTATTGAGGTAATTAAATAATGTAATGTGCGCTAAGTGATATTTAATCCCCATGGAAAATCCAATTAACTGATAACTAGATTTAGAGCGTATGCAGATGATTAATACAAATATTTATAATCTCAATATATAATACAATAACAAGTAATTATAAACCTATGTGTGGTCTGTGATGTGAATATGATTAAAGCCTAATTCGATTAGCGTTTATTTTTTTTTAAATTTAATTTTTCTGAATCAAAGGTAAGTCAGTGAACTATCGAGTTTTATTTATTTGTCAAGTGAAATTCATCTAAACAAATTCAAAAATATTGAAAGTCTCTTTATTTTTTATAAGGTAGCCCAGATAGCAAAATGACGTCTTGATGAGTTCTGAATGAGTTCCTATTTATGATTTGGACGTCTTAAAAACACGTTAAAGAAGTCTTTAAGAACCCAGACAGCATTAAAGTCAGAATGACTGCTTTACGACGTATTTTTGAAGGAGTCTTCAAGAAGTCTTATAATGACTTCTTAAAGGTGTCATTTTTAAGAACTCTAAATTAAGAGTTCTTGAAGACTTCATAAATAAGACGTTAGTTTTGTGACGTCTAAATGTATTCTTTTTTTAACTTTTTTGAAGTCAAAATGAAGTCAAAATTAGGAACTCCTTAAGACGTCATGGTAAGTTCATTCTGAAGTCTTATTTGCGGAGTCAGAAAAAAGAACTCTTTGAGAACTCTTTGAGAACTTTTAAAGATGTCTTACTGAGTTCGCTAGGTGGCGCATTCGACATCTTGAGAACTTCTTAAAGACTTCTTTAACGTGTTTTTAAGACGTCCAAATCATAAATAGGAACTCATTCAGAACTCATCAAGACGTCATTTTGCTATCTGGGAAGTTCTCAAGATGTCGAATGCGCCACCTAGCGAACTCAGTAAGACATCTTTAAAAGTTCTCAAAGAGTTCTCAAAGAGTTCTTTTTTCTGACTCCGCAAATAAGACTTCAGAATGAACTTACCATGACGTCTTAAGGAGTTCCTAATTTTGACTTCATTTTGACTTCAAAAAAGTTAAAAAAAGAATACATTTAGACGTCACAAAACTAACGTCTTATTTATGAAGTCTTCAAGAACTCTTAATTTAGAGTTCTTAAAAATGACACCTTTAAGAAGTCATTATAAGACTTCTTGAAGACTCCTTCAAAAATACGTCGTAAAGCAGTCATTCTGACTTTAATGCTGTCTGGGAGGGTAAAACGAGACACTAGGAAAAAAATAAGACAACATATTAAAAATTGATAAATAATAATAAAAAGTGGAATCTGTTATGAATAATTAATACTATTCTGTACTTAATGCAAAGTAGTTTACTAATTTTTGTAGATTCCTAAAAACTACTATCAATTATTTCAAAAAGTAAGTAAATATTATTACTTTTAGGTATATAAATACGTGACTTATTAGTGAAAATTAATTAATTTATGGCATACATCTATTAAAAAGTAATGATTGGTCAAATTAAGAATTGCTATCTTAGATACTGATTTTTCAAGCCGAAAAATTGCAAAAGTTACAAACTTTTATTTTATAAATTCGATATCACTGATCAATTATTAGCTTAAAATATCATTTATTCATCATTATAAATTAATTTACAATATACATAAATCGAATAAGTGGTAAATAATAAAATGAAAAATTAGTATACTAGATACTGATTTTTTGCTCATAAAAATACCGAAAACTTTTAACTCTTATTTTATAAATTCTATCCCATTGACTAATAATTAATATAAAATGTTATTTTTTCGTTATTATAAATTAATTTATTATATACATAAATCGAATAAGTGGTAAATTTTTTTAATTTTTCTATGTTTATTTGAATAGTAATAAATAACTGTAGATACCAATTTATCGACTCTTTTTCATATTAATTTTAATATACGAAATTACAAATTTTTCTCTTCTATGTGTATCAAATTTTAAAATAAATAATAGCCATTTTGTAATATATAATGATCCTGGTTTGATATTAGTATACAAATATATTAATTTTAAGTCAAAAATAAACTACAAACTATTAAAATTTTGAGCGTCATTTTTTTCCGTGTAATAATTTACAAAATTTTGATACGCTTACGACAGCTGTCACTGAAATTTTTAAAAAAGTGGGGGCACTGTCTGACAACCCCCTTAAGGGGTAACGTCAACCGATATTCAATTCAATTTAACTTACGGACAATCTCTAGAAACCTAAAATAGTCTTTAGCGTTTTCTAAAACCTGACCGCCAAAATTTCGTATTTTCAAAAATTCAAATTCTTCTCCAAGAAAAATCGTTTCAAAATTCTCATTCACGAGTGCAACAAAGACAGCCTCGTGTATTTTTCTGAGAAAGAGGTCCAGTTTCCCTTAATCCTAAGTATCAAAAAATCAAAACAATGGTCCAAACCCAGTAGCGCACTCTAACAACAAAAATGTCAAACAACAATTACCCCCACGTGATAAGTAAGCGCTCAAGTAAAAATTACCATCAGAGTAAATGCGCCATGACGGAACTCCACATAAGCGCAGGCGCATTAAATTGTTACAAAAAAAAAAACACAGGAATGGTTTGGAACAGAACCGTTGGTTCGATTGTGTCGCTTTCAAACTTTTTTCTGTCGGCTCGGCAAATGTCGGCCTGCAAACAAAACGTTGCGTCCCTAACCTGCCGCCAATATCTGATCCCAAGTGCTAACTATCGCAGTTGTTGTCATTGTTGCTGTTGCTGTACGTAATTTTATTATTAATTTAAATAAATAAGCGGTAGTTTGAATTTGAAAACTTGAAAAAATTTAAAATTTTAAATTGAATAATTATTTGAATTGTAGCTCGTGGTGATCTGATCATCCACAATGGATGATGATGTGGTGGAGCTGAATAACATTGAAAATCTCTGTAGACTTTGTCTATCAACAGAAGATCCAAAGTCTCCAATATTTGGGCTCCAGGAGTCTCCAGTTTCGCTGGTTGAAAAAATTCAGGCTTGTCTATCAATCGAGGTAATTTATTTGTTGGTATTTAAATATTTAATGATCCTTGTGCTGAGTCTTGTCTCCAACATCAATAACTGACCCAAACATTTCATCATAAAACAAAATGACGGCCAGCCGTATGTTTTATTTAATTGTTACTTTAATAATAATTGTTTTGTGGATTGCAGATATTGTTAACAGATAAGTTATCAAAGTTAATATGCATTAATTGCCTGAAAAGTGTCAATCAGTGGCACAATTACAAGGAGTCATGTCTCAAGTCCCAGGAAAAATTACAGCGGTGGCTTGTCAAGCAAATTAATTCTGTTGCTGTTGTAAGTTTTGTTTTTACGTTTTTTTTGAAAAATTATTGACACATTTTTTATGAAGGCAACTGACAGCTGACAGTTATTTTTAAATTTATGACAGCTAATTTTTAAATGGTCCTGAAGTTAGCAGACAATTGACAATTTTCTAATTTTTTTTTTTTTGACAGCTTGAAAAAAAAAAAAAAAAAAAAATGCACATGTAGAAAATTTAAGAAAATATAAGTGCAATTTTTTGAAATATTTTTTTTTGAATTTATCGCGCCAAAAAAACATACAAAAGTTATAGACGTCTGCTGATTTATGAGTGTGAGTGTAGCAGACATTAGACAAATTTAAAATTATAAATAAATAGAGTAAATAATTTTTTAAAAATGCACTTAGAAATTTTGAAATTTTTTAAATGCGCATTTTTTTAAAATTTAATTTTATTAATTATTTACTCTACTTATTTATTATTTTAAATTTGTTTGATGTCTGTTACATTCACACTCATGTTGATTTTAGATGACCCTGAAGTTTAGCAGACAATTAAAAATTTTTTTTTCGACATGATAGTAAAGTTAGCAAACATTTGAAATTAAAAAAAAATTTTTTTGACAGATAAATAATGAAAAAAAAAATTTCTAAAAAAATGCACATGTCGGAAATTTAATAAACTATACGTGCAATTTTTCAAAATATTTTTTTTATTATCTATTTTTTTGTTAAAAAAAATCCAAAAATTTTTAAATGTCTGCTAACTTTATTGTCATGAAATTTTTTCGAATTTTTTTTTTCTACTTTGTTGTTTAAAAAAAAATTCAAAAATCATCAGACGTCGGTTAACTTCAGGTCATGATTTTAGTATTATAATTTTTAAATTTAATGCTCGGTTGGATTTTTTTTTTAAATGCCAAAAAATTATGATACTGAAGTTAGCAGACAATTAGTAATTTTCGGTTTTTTTTTTCACCAAATCAATTACAAAAAAAACAAAAAGTAAAAACATGCACATGTAGAAAAATTAAAAAACTACAGGTGCAATTTTTTAAAATATTTTTTTTTTTATGGTTTATCGTCTAAAAAAGAATTCAAAAATTATTAGACGTCTGCTAACTTCAGTATCATAAAAAATTGATGATTTAATAAATGATGGATTTTTATGAGTGTGAATGTAACAGACATCAGACAAATTTTGAATTATTGATAAATAGAGTAAATAATTAATAGAATAAAATTTTTTTTAAATGCGCATTTAAAAAATTTAAAAATTATTAAGTACATTTTTTCGAAATATTATTTTTTAAATTATTTACTCTATTTATTTATAATTTTAAATTCGTCTGATGTCTGCTACATTCACACTCATGGATTTGTGCGTTTGATTAAAACTTTTTTAATGATTGATACAAAAAAAAATTTATTTACTTTACTACAAAAAATATGATCATGAACTCAGACAATTAAAAATTTTTGGATTATTTTTTTTCAATAAATTGAGAAAAAAAAAAAAAAATAAAATATGCACATGTAGAAAATTTAAAAGACTACAAGTGCAATTTTTTTAAATATTTTTTTTTTCATAATTTGTCGTTTTTAAAAAAATCCAAAAATTATGAGGCGTCGGCTAATTTCAGTATCATAATAAATATGATCATGAACTCAGACAATTAAAAATTTTTGGATTATTCTTTTTCAATAATAAATTGACAAAAAAAAAAAATAAAATATGCACATGTAGAAAATTTAAGAAACTAAAGGTGCATTTTTTTCAAATATTTTTTTTATAATTTATTGTTTTGAAAAAAATCCAAACATAAGACGTCGGCCATCTTCAGAATCATTGAAATTTTTGTTGTCAAAAATATTGATAAATATTTTTTGTTTTTTTTTTTTAAATAAAAATGATTTTTTTTTAGTTTCAATTTTGTTCCACGAAACAAAGATCCTGAAGTTAGCAGACAGTTAATAATTTCCGATTTTTTTTCTCCAATTTAATTTAAAAAAAAAGAAAAATAAAAAAATGCACATGTAGAAAATTAAAAAAACTAAAAGTGCATTTTTTTAAAATATTTTTTTTTTGCACGGATCATTTTCAAAACTAAAAAAATTGGTAGACATCCGCTAATTGCAGTGTCATTCACAATCATGATCCTGAATTAGCCGACAATTCAAAATTTTCGGATTCTTTTTTTTTAACAAATAAATTACAAAAAAAAAAAAAAAAAGTATAAAAATGTGCACATGTAGAAAATTTAAAAAAGTATGAATGCAAATTAAAAATAATTTTTTTTTTTTATTATTTATCGTTTCAAATAAATTTCAAAAATTATTAGACGTCGGCTAACTTTAGTATCATTCACAATTTCATGAGTGTGAATGTAGCAGACAATTATCAATTTTTTAAAGTTAAGAGTAAATGAACAAAATGTAACTAGAGTCAAAATAAAAAAATGCATATTTAGATAAACTCAAAATCCATACATGCATTTTTTAAAATTCATTATTTCAATTAATTAATTCCTTTATTTCAAATTCATAAATTGTCTCTCGTCTGCTACATTCGCACACAACTTCAGCAGCAACTTTTTCATATTTAAAAAATCATATTAACAAAATATATATTTTTAAAACAGATCGCAACAATAAAGCCCGAGCCTCTGGACATAGAAGTGTACGAAGACAATATCGAGATCGTTGAAATGTCCGAGGATGAATTGAATAACGAGTTATCAAACCGTAGTACAGAATTACCAAACGATAACGCTCTCCCAGAATTATCAATACGTGGAAGCCGTCGTAGATTAGACATAAATTTGCACAACAACACAGGTAAAGATAACAATAAATATATAAAATCATGTAACCAAGGTTTAGTATCAGATAATAATGATGAAATAAAATTAGAACCAACTGACGACGACGAGGACGATATCGATTGTAATGTTGATGTTGAGTCAATAAACGAGAATGACAATGAAGGCGAATTACTACTGAATCCAATGGCACTCGGTGCCAGCAAAAACATGGAACCAGACTCTACCCAAAAATTTAACGTACGTGCGGTAAAAAAAAAAGTCCGCCGAGGTCCGCACACTCATTTCCGAGGCCCAAAAGTATTCAAACGCCGGTGTCCTCATTGTCAGCTGACGTTGCACTCAAAATCGTCGTACGCACGTCACATAAATCGTTACCATCACGACGCCCAACTTCCGTCGGCAGTGACGGCCGCTAATTCCACCGGAGGAAATTCTCAACATCAACAGCATCAGGTTCCACACAACGGACTGCCCTATTCAAAAGACGACGACAACTCAGCAGCCGAAGAAATAGAAGACGTCGAAGACGAGCTGGTGAGTCTGGAAAAAGACGCGCCGCTGACCCAAGTCCAGGAGTCGATTATCAGTCAACTGAAAACTTTTTCTTGCTACGCCTGCCAGCAGTCATTCAACGACAGACGCAGTACGTTAAATCACATACGTCAGCACATGCCCGACTTGAGACCCTACACATGCATCGCATGTCTCACTGAGTTTCCCGATCGCTCGATTTACAAACTCCACTGCGGCGCTTCATTTGAATGCGCGATGAAAATAGCACTCGTGGTGCCCAAGCACGGCACGGAAAAATATTTCACATGCAACATGTGTTTGAGACCGATGCCGAACCGCAAAGAACTGATAAGTCATCTGTCAAAACACTCAGATCGTCAGTACGAGCAATTGACGGCACCGTCAGCCAGCGGCGGTTCAAAAAAACCGCCAAAATTAAAACCCATTGGGTCTAGTTCTAGATCAGCGAATGCTTCAACTTCAAATTCCACCTCCACCTCCACCTCCACTGCCGCTAAATCGGCTGCGGTTTCGACCACAATCGGGCCCTACAGAAATGGAGACCCAGCTCACAACCACACCTGCGATTACTGCGGTATGATCTATCGTTACAAACCCAATATGTTAAAACACCAGGACTTGTGCAAACGTTTGCCTCCCGAGGAACGAACTTCTTACCGGTGCGTCCACTGCGGGATGACATTTTTGGTCTTCAAAAAATTCCAGTCCCACATTACCACTGAGCACAACAAAAAAGAGCTGATATGTTTTGTGTGTAATGCGAAATTTCGGTACTCGAATGAATACTTGATCCACCACCAGAAGCATCGGATGATAAACAAAGCCGCGGAAACTCACGCGTTGAATCACTGGAACAAAACGGTCACGATGAAATACGGGTGCGCTGTTTGTCCAGAGCAATTTGACACCAAGGCGGAGCTGAATGACCACCGGTCAGTTCATCTGAAGGTAAAGATATTTTCCTGCAGCATCTGCCGGCGGATGTTCGGAAACTCCCAGTCGCTGCAGGAGCACGTCAATGAAGACCACGCACTTGAAGTGGACCCGAATATATCAGCGATTGACTTTCTCGATCAAAGCACCGAGCTGCCGAACACCAGTGGCTGGTCCGTGAACACCGACCCGGGGGTGCGCAGCACCGAGTGCACGATCTGCGGGAAAGTATTCGCGAATTACCCGAACTTACGCCGGCACATTCGCTCGGTTCACGCCGCCGACGAACGTTTTAACTGCAGCAAGTGTTCCAAGACGTTTAGCAACGAGGCTGAGTTGAGTGAACACACCGACAGCGCACATGCCGAGCAGGTCAGCAACCGCTGCAACTACTGCAAGAAAAAGTTTGACAGCAAGCACGGGCTGGACGCCCACCAGCGCAACGCCCACGGAATAACCGACAGTAAATTGGCCTGCGATATCTGCGGGAAAGAATTCGGGAACGAGACGTCACTGAAAATCCATCGCGGTCACCACTTCCGGCGGGACTCGCGTCTCAGTATCCGGAACATGCCCCACCCGCTGGACCAGGTCCAGGTTGAAATAAACGAGGCCGAAGAACCGGAAGTCGTCATCAGTCCCCGGGCCGGCCGGGCCAGAAAATCTCTGTCGAATACTTCGCTGTCTTCGTCACCGAAAAGTTCATCGGAATTGAAGTGTCAAGTTTGCGATGACAAGTTCACTGACGTCCACGATCTGCGCAAGCATCTATGGGATGTCCATTGCGCTAAAAATAAACCCGAGAAGTCTTTTACTGACGACAATAATTTGCAATGCGAGTTGTGTACAAATGTACTGCCAGATGACAAGAGTCTCGATGAACACATGAAGTGGCACAAAGACAATCCCATTTTGTCTGACGGCCTGCAGCGGCCTGTTGACATCTCCTGTGACGTCTGCGGTAAATTTTACAGCTCGACGAAAGCTCTTTGGAAGCACAAAAAACTCCACAGCAAAACCGGCGTGACAATTAAATTCCAGTCGGTTAAAAAATCACAGCCTGCGCAGTACCCGTGTCCGGTTTGCCGCAAAGTATTCGGCAATGAAACTTCAATGAAAAAACACAAGGCCGCGGCTCACTATGCGCGTCGCAGTGTCTCTGTTGTGACAACGACGACACCCAAAGTTACGTCACGCAAATCGTCTAATGACGATGAGGTGAAACCCAAAAGACCTAAACTAGACTTTGATATCATCAGGAAAGCTTACAATCTTGAGCCAAATAATTACAACGCTGACGTCAGTGGGGGTCCCAGTAACAGTAAAAAACCTGTGTCTTGTGGAATTTGTAAAAAATTACTGCCCAGTTTGAATTCGCTGTACAAACATCGGCAGAATGTCCATAAAAACTTTAGCAAGTCATTGGAGAATAATGACGACAACAGCGCACGTGGTCACAACGAGCATGACAATGATGATGAGGCTGTCGATAAATCCCGGGTGCCTTGCACTGAGTGCGACAAAATATTTTCAAATATGTCGAACATGAAGCAGCATCTGACGAAAGTACACGGCAATGGAAACAAATATTACTGCGGCGCTGACGGATGCAATCAATTATTCAACTCGCCTTTGGCTAAACAGTTGCACGAAAAGTCACACATGAATGTACTGTACAGATGCACTATATGTTCAAGGCACATGTTTTTACGTAATGCGATAATCCAGCATCTCGTGACGGAGCATAAAAATGACTACTCACCGGGCACTGAAAAAAGCCTTTACAAAAAAACTGACCTCAGTAATTACCAAGTTCACGGAGCGGAAGGACGCGTATGTCCGATTTGTAATATTACTTACCCTAATATTAAAGCCATGAAAATTCATTATGTTAAAATACACGAAAATAGTTAAGATTTGGTTTAATTTTATTTATTATTTTAAGGGCAGACACTGCCCCCAGTTTTTTAAATTTCAATGACTCGACTGTCGGCTGCATTCAAATTTTATTGATTAAAAAAATTATGATACTGAAGTTAGCCGACGTCTAAAAATTTTTGGATTGTTTTTCTCTACGATAAATTAAAAAAAAAAATATTTGAAAAAATTGCACCTATAGTTTTTTGAATTTTCTAAATGTGCATATTTTTAGTTTTTTTTTTTTTTGTCATTAATTTGTTTAAATGAAAATCCAAAAATTTTTGATCGTCTGTCAATTTCAGGATCATAAAAAAATTATATGATCCTAGTCAGCAGACAGTTTAAAATTTTCGGATTTTTTTTTCAACGACTTAATTTAAAAAAAAAATAAAAGTAAAAATATGCACATGTAGAAAATTTTAAAAACTGTAGGTGCAATTTTTTCAAATATTTTTTTTTTTTAATTTATTGGTTAAAAAAAATCCAAACATTATTGGACGTCGGCTAACTTCAGTATAACCTTGAGGACATTCTCAATAATTTTTTGATTTTTTTTTAGACGATAAACCAGAAGAAAAAAAATATTTTTAAAAATTGCACCTGTAATTTTTTCAATTTTCTACATATGCATATTTTTAATTTTTTTTTTCTTCAAATTTAATTGTGGAAAAAAAATCCAAAAATTTTGAATTGTCTGCTAACTTCAGGATCATCTCTTGTGTAATTAGTAATTTTCGGATTTTTTTTTTCACCAAATCAGTTGCAAAAAAACGAAAACTAAAAATATGCACATGTAGAAAATTTTAAAAACTGCAGGTGCGATTTTTTTATATATTTTTTTTTTATGGTTTAGCGTCTAAAAAAAAATCAATAATTATTAGACGTCTGCTAACGTCAGTATCATCCCCTCCCCCCACTTTTTAAAAATTTTTGATGACTAAATTGTAGTGACGAGACTAAAAGTTTGATAATTAATTGAAAAAAAAAATTGAAGGATTCATGAAAAAAAGTACAATTTTGCTGGGACAGATTTTTCAAAAAATTATTTATAGTGGATATCAATAAGAAGTTAAACGAAATTTGGTAAATAATTTTTTTTAAGACGTCTGATAATTTTTGGATTTTTTAAAAAACGATAAAATATAAAAAAAAAATATTTTGAAAAATTGCACTTTGAGTTTTTTTAATTCTCTACATGTGCATTTTATTATTTTTTTTTTTTTTGTAATTTGGTGAAAAAAAAATCCAAAAATTATTAATTGCTAACTTCGGAATCATAATAATTTTGAGCCCAAAAAATATGAAAAATCGAACCGGAAAATTGACATGAAGATTTTACTGAAATTTTTTTTCAAAATTTCTTTCAACTCCTAATTAATATCAAGTAAATAATTTTTTTAAAAATTGTTGTTCTTTTTTTCATTAATCCTTTGACTTTTTTTTAATTAATTATCAAAATTTTAATACAGTCATTAAAATTTAGTCATTGAATATTTTTAAAAAGTGGGGGGAGGGGGCACTGGTTGAGAATAGCCTTAAAAAAAATGTAGTAATTTCACCGAGGTATAAAATTTAAAAAAAATTACTTGCAGTTGACATTAATTGGGAGTTAAACGAAATTTGGTAAATAAATTTCAGTAAAATCTTCTGGTGTGTTCGGGTTCTCTGCACTGGGGTGCCTGCAATATACCCGGGAAAATTTAAATTCATAATTAAATTAGTAGAAAGAAAGTAAATAATCAATAAAAAAAATGTATGAATTATCAAGTCTACTGATTAAAGTGAAATTCAAACGAACAGATCTTAGTATTTCGATTATGAATAATCTTTGTAAATAGTATCAATATATATATATATATATATATATATATATATATATATAAAATACGAGTGTGAATGTAGCAGTCATCAGACAAATTTAAAATTATAAATAAATAGAGTAAATATATAAAAAAATAATATTTCCAAAAAATGCACTTGTTAATTTAAAAATTTTCTAAATGCGCATTTTTTCAAAATTCAATTTTTTAAATTATTTACTCTATTTATTATTAATTTTAAATTTGTCTGATGTCTGCTACATTCACACTCAAAAAAATCGATCATTAATCAATAAAAGATATGAATGAAAATCGATTTCTTCATGTTTTCTGTCTGCAGTAAATGTAAGTGTGTAAATTTGTGTGCGCAGTATGATAAAATTAATTTTTATTTATGATTCTCATTAATAAATAATCGATTTTTTTTCTTACTTATATCGATACTATTTATAAAGATTATTCACAATCGTTACAGAATTTGTTTACTTGAATTTCATTTTATCAGTACACGATAATTCATACATTTTTTTTTTTAGCATTAACTTTTTTTTCAAAAATTTTATTATGAATTCAAATTTTCCCGCGTATTTGGCGGGAGTCAAAATGCCCTGGGACGATATGTCACTTTTATAATTTGAATTTCCAAATTTTGTAGGGTAAAATTTATTCGAAAAATTTCATTTGACTTCCAATTGATGGCAACTGCAAGTAATTTTTTTTTTTTTTAATCTATTTCCTTTTTTTCAATTAATCCTTTAATTTTTTTAAATTAATTGATAAATTTTGACGCGCCGATGACAGTTAGGAGTCAGTGAAATTTAAAAAAAAGTGGAGGCACTGTCTGACAATGCCCTCAAGTTGTTCTTTTTTTTTATGTAATAAAAATAAAAACATCTTGACGATTATTACCTGCGTCATTAATTACAAAGATTTTTTAAATCCTCAGACATTTGTTGTTAATTATAAATTACATGTAAATACAGACATTTTCATAAAATATTAATATCTTAATAATATAAATATATATACATATATATATTTTTTTTTTAAATATAGTAAAATGTTTTTTTTTTGAGTGATTTTTTTCCTTAACTATCTTCCGATTTAATGAGTAAGTTTACTTCCCTTAATTATTATGATTATTATAATTATTATATTAATGAATGAGTATTGATGACAGTTGTAAATCTCTGAATGAGAGACAATAAAATGGATGTAATTTTTTAAATTATAATTTGTAAAAGTATAATTATCTTATAAATTAGTAATTAGTAATTTTTTTTTATCTTAGGATATTATTTAATGTATTATTAACTATTAGTTAATTTATACGATTAATCAAGTTCAAAAAATGTCACATGAATTTTAAGAATTAAAAAAAAAATATAAATTTACTGTAACTTTATTGAGTAAATAAAAAACATACATTTAATTAATAATTCGTTGTAATTTTAATTCATTATTTTTTAAATCCTGCCTCTAAACATGAATTAGTGGAAATTTCATTAATTACGTTAGTGAAGCAGTATTCACTTCATAATCAGTGTATTTAAATAACAAATTAGTGAATTCTCGCTAATAAATTTAGTACTATAATTTTCACTAGCAAATTAGTGATTTTCACTACTGAACTAGCGATATTTTCATAATTTCTACAAGTGAAACTGTTATACACTTCTTAATTTATGAATTTCACAATTTCACTAGTAACTTTAACTAGCAAATAATTAAATATTTTACTAGATATAAATATAATTAATAATTATGGTGCTATTTTTAAAAATTTTAATAAAAAACTTTCAAAATAAAAAAAATATAAGTACAGAACAATAATATATTTATATGAAGAGTACGTCAATCATAACATCACGGATTTTTTATTTCTTCATCAGTTATTGTTTGGTATCATAACCAATATACTATTTACACTCACGCGATCACATGCGTAGGTCAGCGCAGTGGATAGCATCAAAAACTTTGAATCGGAAGGATGCAGGTTCGAGCCCAGCAGTCACCGGGATTTTTTCATCAGTCAAAATCATGTATACTTCCTCTAAGTAATGATTCCAATACATTAATCACATTTCGGATCTAATTACAAGTGTCTTATATTTTTTTTCGCAATATAATATTTTTTTTCACCGATGAAATCAGTGGATTCCCATATTCACTTTTCAATTTAGTGAATTCTCATATTCACTTATCAAATCAGTGAATTCCAATATTCACATATTCATTTAGTGAATATTCACTAATTCTGCGTGGTACGATTGTAGCATTGACAATTAGTGAATATTCACTTAAAATTAGTGAATATTCACTTAAAATTAGTGAAAAATCACTAATTCATATTCAGAGAGTGATTCTGTTGAATTTATAATAGTAAAGTTAGCGGGCATCTGTCAATTTTTAAATTTTTGAAATAATAAATCAAACTGTTCGTGTCCATACTTAATAATAACGACGAGTAACCTACAGTCACTACGTGACTGCCTAAATATCACTACTTAATTTATAAAATACTAAAAAAAAAAAAGGATTTCTTGTTGCAAAAAATTTTAATTTGCACCAATAAATTTGATGCATTATCAGTTAAATACAAAAATTGTCTTGGGGCGAAAAAAATATTTTTTTGGTCAAGAAATAATTCCTTGCAGCGAGTAACTTTTTCTAGTTCTCAATAAATTTTTGTTATCAATTCACATTGCAAATAATTTATTGGGGTAAGTAAAAATTTTCTTTAGGCGAGTAACAATTTTTTGTGGCAATGAACCCTTTTTTTTTCTATGCACTTTTTTGACTTTGAGAAGCTACGTAAAATCAAAAGGGAGTATAAAAATCTGTCATTTTGGAATAAGTAACGCGATATAAATAATAATAATAATAATAATAATAATTGTTGATATTAATATAAGATAAACAATAAATGAAATTATTGAAATTACAATAGACTACAATAAAACTTTTTTTTATTACAAAACTAAGCCATAGATACGATCGATAAAATTTATAATTAGCCTGTAATACTTTAGCAAGCTTGCTCTAATAATAAATAGTGTTCTATCGACCTCTTTGCAGAGATAACATGCGACCTACTTCCGGTTTTTAGACTTTACTTAGGTTATATTAGCTTCTCATATAAGAGTCGCATGTCGATCGATTTACCTTCGCTACTACATATATTTTAAAACTTTTATGCTGTATAACTCAATCCACATTTAAATATACTATTGTTCTGTTAAATTCTTGACAAATTTACAAACATGTATCACAAATTTATATTTAATGCTACAAATCCGATTTTGAATTATTCAAAATCTATATCAGCGTGAAAAAAATTTAATTTTTAAAATTATGTACGAGGTGTAGCTGCGCCCTGTAAAAATTTATAAATTTATCGGGTTCATAATCGTTTATTTCTTCAAATATATATATATATATATTAGGGTGAGCCAAAAAAACCAACCTATCGAATTTACGTCTTTAAAAGGACCTATATGTCGAGAAAATAATTCTCTCATTGGGCAAAATTTTTAGCTCAATTTTAAAAGGTGTCGGCAGCCATTTCAAATTTCCCATTTAAATGACATGCAAAAAAATTTTTTTTGATTAAAAATATTATAACTTTCAAACTGTGTGAGATAAAAATTCGGCTCTAGAATATTCTTGCGTGGCAGTAAATTTCTTTAAAAAAAGTCCTGGGAGTCGAATTTGTAAACTTGATATTTTGTATACTAACAGGCCATCAAAGTCTAGAGTAAACAGAATCATACAAATTTAAGGCTTTATTTGGATTTTCCAAATACTTTTCTTTTATTGTGATCGATAACAAAACATTATTTGTTACAACGTGGATATTGTTGGTGGTTTCATTGCACTACATGTAGAACGAATTTTCTCGTAGTATTGACATTTTTAATAATAAAGCCTTAAATTTGTATGATTCTGTTTACTCTAGACTTTGATAGCCTGTTAGTATACGAAATATCAAGTTTACAAATTCGACTCCCAGGACTTTTTTTAAAGAAATTTAATGCCATACAAGAATATTCTAGAGCCGAATTTTTGTCTCACGAGGTTCAAAAGTTATAATATTTTTAATCAAAAAAAATTTTTTTGCATGTTATTTAAATGGGAAATTTCAAATGGCTGCCGACACCTTTTAAAATTGAGCTAAAAATTTTGCCCAATGGGAGAATTATTTTCTCGATATTTAGGTCCTTTTAAAGACATAAATTCGATAGGTTGTTTTTTTTGGCTCACCCTAATATATATATATATTTAGAATACTTTCGACACTTCAAATTAAAAAATTTACTTTTATTTCTTTTTTCTGTACATGAAATTCAATGGTAGTCTATAGAATTAGCCTATTAAAATTAAACTATAAATTAAAATAATTAAACAGGATCGTATACCTAAAGTCATTAAATATTAACCGCGACGTCACAGTGAAATTTACCAAAACATTATCTGCATAATGTAAATATGTCAAACTAAATGACTGTACCATCGGTCTATTACCAACTAAATAATTGATATTGAGTAATTACATTAAGTAATTCATGTTTCAATTTGATTAACTCAATTATTAGTATAACTAATTTATTTCACAAATATTTACATAATTACCAGATCTATAACAAACTAATTATTATTACATTGACTGATATGTAATCAAATACGAGTTATAATTTTAATTAACTGAAAAAAATTTAATTAAGAAAAAATTATCTGTTTAATTACCTTCATATATTTGAGATAAATTATATACTATAATAAATATTTCTAATAACTTCAAATTTTTATAATTACACTGTAAAAAATTTACGGAGTAACAGCGAATTAAATCCGGAGCATAAATGTTAAAGCATCAAAACACATATATTTTAAAAGTGTGCGAGTAGTTCGAATTTCAAACCAAATAATTCGAATTTTCGAATAATTCCAACTCTCCCTTTGAATGACAAAATGGTAAGATTTGTTCAAATAATTCAAATTTTTCTAGGGGTAATTAGAGCTCAGACACGAATCTACTAAATTTAAATTTGAATTGTTGAAATCTTAACTGTATAACTTCCGTTTTCTACAGTTTTTGTTCTTTACATATTTTACATTACATAGTTTTTAGGTTACGTTGCAAGCAATTTAAAGTCTCTATTTTCTTTGAGTAAATATTTTTATACATTCCTAACAAACTACTTTAAACTTTTTCGGACTATGTTTCCTGGCCATCTTTTTTCTTTTTCTATTCCATATCTCATTATTAGCTATCTGTTCCTATTTTTGTTTCCATATATTTTTTTTTTGCAGTCACGGAGTTTTTTTAGTAAGCAGGATTGCAGACAGGTAGTCTGGCGGTTACCCATACAACAATTTTTTTCAATTTTTGAGTAAATCTGCTCTCAAGATCGATAGGTGCTAATGTCTTTTTCTACGTTTGTGTCTTGCTGCAGATACTTGTGACCAGATTTAAATTATTGCAAGTCTAGAGCAAGCCTTACAAAAGAAATTCGTGCTAGATTACAACTCAATTCTGGAGGAAAACTATGGTTGAAAATAGTTGCGCATGGCTTGCTTAAGATCTGCTCAAGGCTCGAAATTGACTTAGCATGCGTAAGTTACCTACTGTAAGTTACTGGTGCAAGAAATGCGTCAGACACTTTTTCATTCCACGTGTTCAAGATATCTTTAATATTCTTGCGTACGATATCATGAGCAAGACATACACAAATCTTGACATAGGTTTCTTGATACACGATTTTGCGAAAGACCCACACGTAGAAAAAGACACTAACAGCTAGGGGTCTTGCTCAAGATACTTACTCCAGAATTTTGCTAAAACACGTGTTACTGGGGTATATGGAACGAATCCCACACAGAAAAAAAAGTTATCTTGAGTCAAGAAAATATTTTGGAAGACAAACGATTTTAGGAACCAAGTCAAGATTTTCTTGAACCAAGAAAATTTGTCTTGGTTAACAAAAATTCGTCTTGATCGGAGAAGATTTCTACTTTATCTGAGAAAATTTAGGTTTCCAAAAAAATTTTCTTGAATCAAGGGTATTTATCTTCAGTCGAGAATTTTTTTTTTCTGTGCACAGGTCAAAGCATTATACCAACTTGTGAAAAATAATTAATTTGCTCTCTGTGGGATTCGAACCTGAGCCTGGCCAGTGCTTGAGTTCGAAGACAAGCGTCTTATCCACTCGAGCACAAGTACTTAATGACATGAATCTACTAAATAATTACTTTTGCTTACTTTAAAAATTTAAGCTCTATTAAATAAAAATTGAATACTTTAAATCTCATCAGAAATTTCTCGATTAAATTCGATTCGAACCTAATCCACACATCCTTAATATATACCAGGGTATAACAATGAAAAATTTTTTTTAAATTTAAAATGTAAGTCAAATAAAATACTAAATTGCTACAGTTTCTTATATATATTAAAATATTAAATAACTACTGATATAATATATTAAAAAAAAAAAAGTAATTTACGACTGAATAAAAAAAAAACTAAAAATTCCACAGCATCTTGAAAGTTCTCTTGAAAGACAAATGATGATCTCGGATGTAAACTAACATCAATAAAACTAACCAAATGATTAAAGACCACTATGAATACACAGCTTGCGACGTAAATTGTTGATCAAAACAAAATAAACAACTACTAAAAAAAAAAAATCCAGCAAAACAACTCGATGAAAAATGAGCGATGCGACATAAGACAACTATATCAAGGATAAAATAAATATGTGGTGTATTTACAATAATATATGTCCTTTATCGTGTTCCCATTGTAATTGTCCCCAATAAAATCAATATAATCAATATCTATCCATTCTTATTCAATAGCTTTTTTATTGTTTTTTAATTATAAAGAAGTAACAAAGAATAATAATTTTCATGATATCATCGTACTCTCTTTTTTTTTATTTTTTTATTTTTATATTTTTTTTTATCGTTTTGTCACTATATAGTATTATATATTATTAATTATTAATATTATATTTATTTATATATTTATACTTAAATAGTGTATTAAATATTGTGGCAAATATTTATATATATATATACATACATACATACATACATACACATATATATGTATATATATATATATATATATATATATATATATATATAATAAAATATTATCTACTGCTTACACTTTGAAATCGAGGCGAATGCTCTCGAGTCTAAGGTCATTGATTGCGACATATATTTTTTTTTATTATTATTATTATTATTATTATTTTTATTTAAAAATTATTAAGATGGTTTGGAGTCGCTTAGATAATTATCAATCCAAATACCAACTCAATGACTCGAGTTTATTATGATAAATCGGCATGTGTTGCATTGTAATGTTGTTTTGTTATTATTATTATTATTATTATTATTATTATTATTATTATTATTATTATTTAATAAAAAAATTAAACATGCCGATTTAATCATTCAATCCGCTAATTATATAAAATAATTAATGATAAAAAAAATACGACAACATTTAAACTACAAGAGTTATTCGTTTTATCTAGACTACTAAAATTTCCAACAACTAATTTATGAGCGTCTTAATATTTTTTTTTTTTTTTTTAATTTTTTTTTAATCAGATCTAAACAATTAATTATAAAATAAAGACGCTCAATATATCAATTCATGACTTTCTAAAAACACACACACATCACGTATGTAAGACTTGTACTCTCGCAAAATAAATATATATATAGATAAATATATATATATTTTAAAAAATTATCTAGTGTAAAACGAGAGTACAATTACTGCAAATATTCATAAATCTCGAGATATTGAAAATTATTTTTAATAATAATTTTTTTTTATTATTAGAAATAATTTTGGATTTAACAAGTGGTCAGATGTTATTTTGACGAAATAATTATATTAATTATTTATAAAAAAATAAATTCATTGCTCACAGTGTCCATTGTACCAAAAATTTATCAGATGTCTTTAGCCGCAATATAAAAATACAAAAAATAATTTACAAATTATATAAGCATAGATTATTAATATATTGTACACTTAAGCTCTGAATTATATTTAGTTTTTTTTTATTAAATTTAAATATATCGAGATTTATTTAAAGGAATTTAATAATTGCAGTTATTAATATATATTTAGTTATTTTTTATTTTTTTTTTATTTAAAATTATTCTAAAATGGACTACTGTAAAAAGCGTAAAGTTTAACAAATCCCAATATTTATATCAAACGAAAAGATTATTACAATTATTATACATTATTCTGATATACGCGTGGCGGGAATTATCGTTTTAATATATATATATTTTTTTTATAAATTATTTTATTCACACTAGAGGTATGCAATTAGTATTTTAATTTATGCAAATTGAATATTATTATTTTTGAAATAATTTTTTTTTATGTAGAATTTTTTAATTTTCATAAAATTTGTTCTGATTTCGAATAGTAATTTTTTTACTCACATGTAATAAATTATAAAAAATTTTTGAAAAATAATTAGGAAAATTTACTAATTATTTAACCGAAATTCGAATTTCGAATATTCAATTTTTAATTTTCATAAAATATGTTCAAATTTCGAAGCTTAATTTTGTGACTCACATGTAATAAATTATAAAAATTTTTGAAAAATAATTCGGAAAATTCACAAATTGTTTGATCTAAATTGGGATTTCGAATATTCAATTTTTAATTTTCATTTGAAATTTTTAACATAATTTTATTTTTTTTTAATTTTTTAATTTATTTATTTATATTAATAAAATTTGTCCAAATTTCGAGTATTTTTTTTTTTGCTTACATGTGATTAATTATACAAATTTTTTAAAAGTAATTGGAAAAATTTATAAATAATTTGATTTAAATTCGAATTTCGAATATTTAATTTTTTAATTTTCATACGATTTGTTCAAATTTCGAACATTAATTTTTTTACTCACGTGGTAAATTATAAAATTTTTTGAAAGTAATTAGAAAAATTCACAAATTATTTGATTTAAATTCGAATTTCGAATATTCAAATTTGATTTTTCTTTTAAAATAATTTTGATTTATATAAGATTTTTTAATTAATTTATTTATTTTCATATAATTTGTTCAAATTTCGAACATTAATTTTCTTACTCGCATGAGATAAATTATTTGAAAAATTCACTAATTATTCGATTTAAATTCGAATTTCGAAACTTCAATTGTAATTTTTTATTTAAAATTTTCAAAATAATTTTAATTTGTCTGATTTTTAAATTAATTTATTAATTTAAAATAAATTTGTTCAAATTTCGAATATTAATTTTTTTATTCGCATGAGATGAATTAATTGAAAAATTCACTAATTATTCGATCTAAATTCGAATTTCGAAACTGCAATTGTAATTTTTTATTTAAAATTTTCAAAACAATTTTAATTTGTCTGATTTTTAAATTAATTTATTAATTTTCAAAAAATTTCTTCACATTTCTTCACATTAATTTTTTTACTCGCATGAGATAAATTATTTGAAAAATTCACCAAGTCTTCGATTTAAATTCGAATCTCGAATATTCAAATTTTATTTTTCTTATAAAATTTTTTCAATAATTCAAAAACTTAAAAAAATTTTTACTTTTTCTATTCATTCCATTTGAAAAAAAATTATTATTAAAATTTCAAATTCAAATCTCTGTACAAATTTTCTAAAATTAATTTTTAACCCGCGAATTTTAAAAATAATTCAAAAATTCAAAATTCACCGAATAAATTGTCTTAAAAAATAAAACTTATCAAAAATTTCCAATTTAATATCAATATTCAATTTGCATTTCACTCCCACACTCAACTCACACTAAAAAAAACTAAATTTAAAATTAATTAAGTGATTTATTAAATCGTGTCTTTTAATAATTAAGTGCATTGGTAATAAAGTGCATTAAAAATAAATAAATAAACACATATATTGTAAAATAAAAATCAATTGCAATTATCAAATCATATATATATTAACAAAAATAGTCATATATTTTGTCACGTTAGATACTCGTAATTATAATTTTAAAAAAATAATCCGTGTACCTAAAAAACGAGACGATACAAAACAATAACAAACTATGAAAAAATTACTTATAATTATTACAATTATTTTTTTTTTTTTTTTTTTTTTAATTAATTACAAAAAAACCATTTGTATTGCATACAATAAATCGGTAATATCATTAATAATTATAACGATTCTCTATATAAAAAAAAAAAACAAAACTCCGTAATGAATATTTATTTAACGGTTTTACAAAATAAAAAAAAATATAACACAATATAACATAATATCAATATATATATGTATATTAATAAAATTATCAAACACTAATATTTATGGTGTACAAAAATACAGAAACAAAAATATAAAGTAATACAATTAACGCAAGAAAAAAAATCAATTAATTATTAAATAATGAATTAACTATTATATTTTAATATATATATCAATATATTAATAAATATAGGGAGTTTATTTTTATCTTTGCAAGGCAGTTAAATTTATAAAAAATTAATAAGATAAATTATTTATAATAAAAATAATAATTGATCATAATTATTTATATATTGAGGAAAATGGAAAGCCATTTTATCAACACATTCATTTAATTCGGTACAAAGATAACAAAGATATATATATATAGATAAGGAAAAAGGAATAAAAAGATATATGCATTTATGTAACTAATGACGTCTCGACCGTGGGTAGAAAAAAATAATAAAATTTTATCGAAAAAAATAAATGATAATTTTTTGGTAAAAAATTTACTGTCTAATTGAAATTATTTTTTTTTTTATAAATATTTAAACGCACGCGCATATCGACAGTCACATGAAAAATAATCAGCTAGATTTTTATTCTCTTAATTAATTAATTTAATTAGTATTTTTAATTTTTTTTATTAAATGTAAAAGATCTAGTTTTTTTTTTTTTTTTTTAAATTAACCCTCTGTTTTTACCCGCCACAAGTTTTATTTAAATTCAAATAAATATCGTATCCGGTGTGTATGTGTGTTTTATAATCTATATATATATAAATATATATATATATAATTTTAAATATTAATTATTTAAATATGTGTATTACAATAATTTTACATACAGCAAGTAGTTAAAGTATTGAAAAATATATAATTAATTACAAATCTAATTATATCATTTATTTATTTTTTTGGTATATGAGAAATCCGAAATTTTTTTTTATTGTAATATCTGTCAGTTTCAAGAAAAATCTTATTAATAAATGTTTTTTTTTTATATTTTTTATATTTTTTTTAGTCGAATAAAATCTGAGACGGCTATTGTATGATAAACTATATTTACATGCAAGAGTTTTATTTAAATAGAGCCTGGTCTAAAGGACAATTTGTTAAAAAAATTAAATAAATTGTCACTTTTTAAAACCCTGCGTCCCCCTTTTTTTTCTAAATAATTATTTTTTTTTTATCTCGGCTAAGTATAAGAATATATTGTGTGGATATATTTTTATAATTAACTAATTATTTTATTTATTTTAACGGCATACCACGTTATCGTATATTATAATTTTATATAATTTATGACAGTTTGTTATTTATTTATATTTTTTTTTTATATTTATATAAACTGTTAAATATCATAAACTATTAAAAATACATTTAATAAACATTAAAACTTTTTTCAATAATTAATTTTTTTTAAAAAAAGTTTAACTTTAATTGTTTAAGTATTTTTAATAAAAAAGATATAAACAATTTGTTTAAAAAAAATATAAATCTTCCAATTATTTAAATTATTTATTTAAAATAGTAAACACCGATTATTAAAAAATTTTATTTATCTAAATATACACACTTGATACTTAATTATTTTAAAGACAGATCGACCTGGATACATGCGAGAACGAGTTTTCTTTAAATTTATATATATAATATATATATTTGTTGTTATATTCATATACTTATTTAAGTGGATTGATTTACGTTTTCGTTATTATTTAGATCGCGTATTACGGTTACGATTATATATTTTTTATATCCAATGCAATGAAAAACTATGCATGTATTTTTTTTTTTTACTTATAAAGTTATACAATAAACATTATAATACTATATATTTATTTTAATTATTCTTTAAATCCAATAGATCTACAAGTTTGTTCAGCTTTCGTTTAACCCTTAACGGCCATTTGGGCGCCAGAATTTCCCGCGCTTTTTTAAACTCCAAATATCTCCGTGGTTTTTGAATTTTTTGAAAAATGCAAAGAGACGTTTTTTGTAGAGAATTTAGAGATCTACAAAAAAGGTCTCTTACTTTTTTTTGAAAAATTTGATATTTACAGAGATATTTGTAAAAAACCAATGAAACTATTTTTTTAACCTATTTTAAACTCCAAATATCTCGGTGGCTATTGAATTTTTTCAAAAAGTCAAAGAGACGTTTTTTGTAGAGAATTTAGAGATCTACGAAAAAGGTCTCTTACCTTTTTTTCAAAAATTTGATATTTACAGAGATATTTGTAAAAAACCAATGAAACTTTTTTTTTAACCTATCAATCATAGATAAAAAATTTTTTTGAATTTTATATCGAAGTAAATTTGTTTAAAAATAATTTTTGTCATGATTTAGTAGAAAATATTCAAATTTAAAAAAATCTTTGGTAGATAAAAATCCAGTCAGTTTTTGACATTTCTGACAGTTCAAATTTTGTTTTTAAATTCGACTATCGAGTTTAAAAAAAAGTTTGAAGGATCAAAATTAGAACCAAAAGTTCACTAAATAAAAAAAATTATTACAGTGTAAGAAATTAACTCCCTATTTACTCCGCATGCGGAACTTCGTGACGAAGTGAATCCGGATTGAATTAAAATCTGTAATCACTTCGAACTCACTTCCAATTTCTAGCATAAAATTTTTCAAATTTACCCCACCGATAAAATACACAATCAAAAACGTCTGTAGCCTTTGTGACCGTTACCTTTCGCGCCAATGGTAAAACCATTGAGGGTTAAACGAATTTACCGCTTACTATTTTATTGCACCATTAAATCTCATCCCAACCCATTTAATTCCTCAGAATATTTATTTATTATTTTATTTTATTAAACTTTAATCATGACAGTATACATCGTGTTTGATTTATCAGGCATATAATTTGAATCCCCGCCAATCGTCTATTTGATTTCTGATTTATTGCAATTTTTTTTTTTAAATAACCCGCGTAATTTAGTGCCAACGATAAGACATTTTAAAATCTATTTATTTTTCAGTGACTGTTTAATTTTTAAAATTTCTTTTTATCAATCATTTGAAAACTCATCTCGTCTTCCGTTTGCACTCGTAGTGTTTTTAATTATTATGTACTTTTTTTTTTAACAATAGCAGGTACTAGCATAGCTACCACAGTCGTACGTATCGTTTAATAGTATAATAATTAAGTTTAGATATTTTTGTTATTTTTTTTTTTTTTATAAAAAAGGGTACTGGTGTTTTTTTTTTTTCGTTCTACCCTCTTTAGATCCGAAAGTTGTCAACGTTTTTTATTTTTGTTATAATTTTCATTCCTCTTGTCTTGTATTTAAAAAAATATTTAAAAAAAAAAAAATACAAGACAACTTCCGTTTATTTAATTCGCGATTTCAAGATAACATTTAATACTTTTAGCACCCAAGTGTCCGGCCCGCGGCTCGTGACACTTAATTATTATTTTATTTTTTTTAAAAATTTATTTCTATCACTCGATGCTCGTATAAATCACGTTTTATATTTTTTCTTTCATTATTTATTTATAAGACGTCAATTAATTTATTTAATTTAAATTTAAAAAAAAAAATAACATTTTTTATTACGACGTCTCTTTAAAAATTTTTTGTGAATACGATTAAATTATTATGTAATCATCTAATTGACTCGTTGACTCGTACGTGGCCACATTGTTTTTGTTTTTTTAATATTTTTTAAAAAATAATATACTAAAAAAAAATTAATACTCGATTTAAAAAAGATAAAAAAATAAAAAAAATAATTTTAGACTTTTTTTTACAATTAAATATTAAAATAAAAAAATAATTAAAAAATTATAATTACACTAAATTATTTATTGAAAATTCTTCTCTTTATTTTTTAATTTAAAAAAAAATCACTCGATTTTTAAATAATTTATAATTAAGGATCAATTGCGCCACTTACGTGCCACGACCATCTCTATAAAATTCTCTACTGCGTATTTATTTTATTTATTTACTTTAACTTTTTTTTTATTTATTCATTATAAAAATAAAATGTAAGATCGTACCAAAGGACGAGTTTTCGATGGTATGACGGAATTTTAAATGTTTCTCTGTTTTAAATTATTTTTAAATTTGTGTTTTATTTTTTTTTATATAAATAACTTATATATTTAGTTATTAATATTTTTAAAGAGAAACTTTTTCATATTCATACCATGTAATAACCCCGAGTGCATTTGAATTATAATTACATAGGCTCTACAGATATATTTAAATATTCTTCGACTAATCCAGTGAAAAAATAAATTATTACACGACGGTAATTATTTGTTGTTATATTTTTAAATTGATGTTCTTGATTTGTTTTTTTTTTTTTTAATTAATATTAATATTATTATTATTTATTTATTATTTATTATTGTTGTCATAAGTGTGTTTTTTTTTTTTTTTAATTAATTTGTCCCAATGTAAATCTTCTATCTCATCTCTTTGCTCAATTAAACCGCAGCCTCTACGAAAAAAATTTCATTAACGTAAAATTTTTTTAGTAAGCTGTCGGTATTTAGTCCTGGCCCTTGATCGGTACATTGTAAGTGTGTAAAATTTTAATTGTAGTAAAAGGATTAAAAAAATCATTAGGATATTTTTAGGATAACTAATTAGTTAATTAATTAATTAGAGAAAAGTAGATGAGAATTAGAGGGTGAGGTTTATTGGTTGAGGTTGGAGTTGTTGTTGTGTTTTAAATTTATTTAAAGGAAATATATGACCGCTTAGACGACCGATGATGGACGTGGCGGGCAAGTGGGGGCCAGGTTACTGGGATATTAATTAGCGACCAATAGATGCTGGTATTGGCTGGCTGGATAAGGAGTGACGGGTCCGAGTCCGAAGTTGTTTAAGCCGTCGACGAGAGTTGTCTTTTCCTGCTGGTTTCCGTTTGATGAATTGCTAACTCCTGACCCGATTGGCCCGAGATTGGTGGATGTTTGTGAGCTGCTGGTACCGACGCTGCCGTAGAACTGGTGCCCGATGTTTGAGGGGTCTAAGTAAGACGATGGAAATTTAGCGCCGTATAAGTCGGGTAAGTAGCCGCCGTGACTTGATGAGTCGAAGATATTGCGGTGAGTAAATTGTGGGTGGTATGGACCCGGGAAGAAGTATGCACTGGGATCTGAGTGCTGCTGCGGTTGCTGTGGCTGTTGAGCTTGCGGTGACTGTCCGACTACGCCACCTGGTGAAAGTGAACGAGACGTCGGTGAGTTTTGTGATACTGGTAGGCCTGACTGTTGCTGCTGTTGCTGCTGCTGCTGATGCTGATGGTGATGGTGGTGATGGATTTGCTGCTGCATTGCACGTTGTTTTATGTAGTTGGAGAATTCAGTCGGTGACATTCTGGAAGATGATGATCTAGGTCAGTCAGTTTTTTATTTAGTTATTTTTTTTTTTTATTTTAATGAGTCAGAAATTTTGACATTTAATTTATTTAATAAAAGTTGGGGCAAGATGACCAATTAAAAATTTTCTTCGTTGAGGTACTTGACCAACTTAGAAAGCTAAAATAGTTATTTTCGATGCGTATAAGGAACGGTAGGGATTCTGACGGCTTGAAGTGACGTCACAAGTTTGAGGCTATGGAGGCTTTCTTGTGAGAATGTATCCATAACCTCAAACGCGTGCCTGTACTTCAAGTCTTTCAGGGTTCGTACCTTTGAGCATAAAGTATCGGACTAAATTTTTTGTCATATCAACGGCGGAAGTTTAATTTGAGAGAGAAACAGTCAAAAATTTTTAATTACTGTTTGTTTTATTTAAAAGCACAAGAATTTAAAACTTTTTGAGTTAAATACAAAGAACATATATGTTCATATATATGCAAATATATATTGACATATATTTCAACATATATGAAAAAATATATGTCTGCATATATTTATATATATATATGCTCGTATATACACAAATATGTAAGTCAAAATATATTTAGTATGTATGTAAAAATATATTTTTACATATATATAAACATATATGTAAAAATATATGTTGGCGTATATGTAAAATATATGTGACTTATAAATAAGAATATATGCAAACATATATGCAGTCTTATACATAAACATATTTACACATATATGTAACCATATATGCGCAAATATAATTTATGGCAAAAAAAATATATGTCAAAATATATACTTCTAAATTTGACTTATATTTGACATATATTTATATTTTTCACATATATATTTTTCCATGCAAGTATAGATTTCCAGAAATCGCAATTTCATTTTTTAACATCTAGGAGGCGCAAAGTCGAGGCCCCCAAAAAATTGTGTCCCACAGCGGACAGTTAATCTCAGAATTAGTGAATTTGAAACAAAAAAACAAAACGTCATCTTCGATAGAATAGGTCCCGTACGTGACAATTTACCCCAAGTTTCCAAAAATAAAAAATGACGTATATTTCAAAAGTTTTTACTCTAAGTATAGAGTGTGGAAGCGCGCGCACACTTTCACTAATTTCTTTATGTTAGAATTAGAATATTAAAAAAATTGTTTGGGGGTGATTTTTAAAAGCATAAAGTGGTCAAGTATCTTAAACAGTCGCGTAAAATAGTCACCCGAGTATTGTTACCGAAAGTTTAAGTTGGTCACCCTGCCGTAAATTTGTAAAAAAAAAAATAAAATACCTGTTTGCTCGTTTGCTGCTGGTTTTCAATTTAGTGCTGCCAAATTTAGTCTGAGCAAAAGTAGCAGTAGTGAAAGTCAAGGGCGCAGTAGACCGTGGAATAAAAGCTGGCACAGGACTAGGCGATCCCTTAAATGAATTAGTTATTGGTGTCGGTGAGGGTGCCGATGATGACCCAGAACCATGACCACTTTGGTTATTAGATGATCCGTTGCTAGCGCTGCTGGCCAATGAGGAGGGGAACGGAGAGGTTGATTTAGGACTCAAACTCAATCCACTTAGAGATGTTCCTACGGCTTCGATTGGTCTGAAGCACTGCGCCTCCGGGTTGAAGGTCTTGGTCACCTCGCGGTCAGCAGAACTCTCGTCATGTAGATCAGCGCTCTCCGAGTACAGGATTTTTATCATGTTTTTTTCACCAATACGATAACTCACTTCGCCCGGGTCGACCCAAACAGCCAATTCTGCGGGAAGATTTTCCAAGATGTCTTGAATTGGCACTCCGCTTTCTTTGGCAGCTCGTTCCAGCACAGGATCAACTGGATCCCCGGTCTTCAAACATCTGAAAGCTGATCCTTTGAAGGGTTTTTCCGGATACCAGTGACCCTGGAACTTGTCTTTCAGCGCTTTTTCCAGCTCCTCGCCGAATATATTCACGCGCCTTCTTGGCAATTTGTTATAGAGATAAGATATCACGAAATTTAATGCCACCTGCACCTCTATGTCCATCTTTGGCTTTGAGAAAAGAATGGTCGGGCTGTTTTGGTATCAGTTGATATTTAATTATCGGCAATTTATGCCCTTATAGATTTTCACTCTTATATATTTTATCACAATCTGTAACAAAAAAAAAATTTCAACCCATTAATTTATAAGTCTTACGTAATAAAATTTAATCCGCTTATTATTTCAATTAAATTTATCATACAAATATGGATAATAAAAAATTTTACTCATAATAGAGACCGAAGAAAGTGAAACAATAAAAAAAAAAGCTCGTATTTTATTTTTATTTAAAAAAAAAATAATTTACTTTTTTATATTTCACTGAAGCCTATCATTCTCATTCTTTTATTCATTCGAGTTACTTTTTCGAGGGTGGAAAATAAAAAAATTCAAATCTTTAAAAAGATTCTCAAGACGAGAGCAATTTCACAAAGCACCAACTTCTTTACCATAGACTATATTCTGAGTGACTCTTTTCCGGTTTTATTTATCGTGTATACCCCAGTATAAGTATTCAATCCAATTTGTTTTTTTTTTTAAGTTTACCTAAAATATATATCTATAAATATAAATTAATGATATATAGGTATTTACTTTTACCTTTTAATGTCACTTTAATCTATTTAAATAGATTATATATACGCGATTTGAGGTCAAGCTTGCTGAGGTCAATCGATATAAGTTTACTTATATATATATATATATATATATATATTTTTTTTTTTTCTGCATTTAAATGTGTGACCTTATTTTTTGACATATATATATGATATATATACAACATACATATGATATATATATATATATATATATATATATATATATATATATATATATATATATTTATTTATATGTAAAATTGATCAGAACGCTATTTTTTTTTAAAAGCTTGACATTAAAATGGAAATAACTAGAAAATTATGCAGAATTTTAAAAAATTTTATCAGAGACAATTTGTAGGGAATAAAATTGTCTACAAAAAAGATTCTATGACATTTTGTGATAAATCTGATAGATTCGCTAGAAAAGTAAAAAGATCTTGAAATTTTGTATAAATTTGACTTCAAGTTCCAATAACTTTTGAACAGATGAATTTATCAAAAAATTATAAGATACTTTTTTTGTAGAGCATCAAATTCTCTACAAATATATGTCCTGAGCATATCTGTACAGTCCGCCATTACCGAGGTAGAAAATCCGAACTTAAAATTTCTTTCCCATGTTATTTAAATGGGAAACAGAAAATCGCAATCAGTTAATTAATATTAAGGGCTCAAATTTTTACAGACGTCTTCTTTTATCCTGAAAATTTTTAGGGTGTTCGTAAAAAAAAAAAAAAAAAAAAAGTGGATTTTTTGGAATCGGTCTGGAAAACGAGATTCAAGGGATGAAATTTAGTGTTCATTATTATAGAAATAATTAAATAGATATTGAGATATAGGCATATATATGTATACATATATATATATAGAAGAGTAAAAAGTTCGCTTGACTAAGTATTGATCTCTCTGCGGCCTGTTGGCAAGTTTCTAAAGTTAAAAATACACGGCCTTGCGATTCGCGATGTGTAAGCATCCTCTGTTTTTTTCATTCTTTTTTTTTTTTTTTATTATTATTTTACTCGCCCTCATCCCTAAGATTTTTTTTTATTATTTTTTTTTAGTCACTATCTAGCTGGGATCACAGCGGATTGCATCACGCGAGGATGCATTTCTACTCAATGGATTTTTGGAGAAAAAAAAAACCGCAATGAGACGAGGTCGAGTTGCCTTTGATCTTAGTTCTTTTATTATCACTTTTTTTTTTTTAGCACTGCTTTTTGTTCATATATTCACACTCAAGTTCAAAATATATTTTTAAGCAATAAGAGTATTTTTAAAAAATAATTTTTTAAATTTCTTTTTATTTTTAATCCAATTAATAAAATTTTTTTGTTGCCAGGTAAAATTTATTTTTATCACTGAAAATTATCATAATTACATTAATATAAAAATATCTGGGTCAACTGTTGTGACTAAAAATTAATTATCATTCTCAATAATTCGATAATTAATTGATAAATAATCACTTGATACTCAAATATTTTTATTTTAAACTGAACATTAAATAATTAATTAATTAATTAATAAATCTTCGGTACTAAAGATCAAATATTAAAAAAAAAATTTTTTGATTTCAACATAATTATCTTGGAACGTCTAGTCATTTATAATTATCCTCGTTTATAATAATGTATAATAAATTCATTAATACATACAAAGAAAAAAATGATTTCTTAGTGCGAGAAATTTTGATTTGTCCCAAAAAAATTTTTACTTGCCTCAAGAAATTTTACGAATTATAAATTGGAAACTTGAAATTTTTTGGAGCGAGAAAAAATTTTTTTAGAGCAAGAAAAAATTTTTTGAACCAAGAAATTTTTTCTTATCTTAAGAAAAATTATGTTTTCAATTTATAACACAAAAAATTTCTTGCGCCAAGAAATTCTTTTTTTCTTCGTAATTAATGTATATTATGTGCAAGTAGATGAAGTAAAACAATAAAAGTAGGGGAGGGTGGGGCAGAGCGGCCCCCCTGAAATTTTGACCGAAAAAAATTTTTTTTTTTTTTCGACTAATTACTATAAATCCGATATGTTTGCGCATTTTTACCCCTACGCATGACATTTGGGGCAAAATGGACAAGCCCAAAATTTTGAAAAAGTGATTTTTTCATATTTTTATCGTCAAATTAAAAAAAAATTATTATAATTCCACATTTCTAGCCCTACGCATAACACCTGGGGCAAAATAGACCAGCCGAAACTTCCGAAAAAATTATTTTTTCATATTTTTCGGCCGTTTCTCTATGTAAGAGGCAAATTTGGTCACTAAAAATTTATAAAAATAAAATTTTTTTTTTTAGTTGATAAATTTTTGAAATAAAGTAACATTATAGAATTGATTTTTTTTTTTATTAAATAACAATTAGTAATTAAGGTAATCGAGAGTGAACGATTTTTTACGCATTAAAAAATTTTTTTCGAGTAATATAAAACCAAAAATAGTTGTCAAGAGAAAGAAATACATTCTTAATGATGAAAACAATTTAAAAAAAAAAAAAACGAAAAAAAAAATTTTTTTTATCACTTTTTGAAGGGGGGCCGCTCTGCCCCACAAAAAAAAAAAAATTTTTTCAGAATTTTGGCAAAATGTCCATAAATTTGTTCGAAATAGGACAAAAGTAAAGTGATCTTATGGTTGAAAGCCACAAAAAATAATAATTGGCTTAGGGGGGCCGCTCTGCCCCACTCTCCCCTATAGCGCAAGTTTTATGTTGATGAAACATAATTTATCATTGTTCTAAAGATCGATCAGTCCGATCGATCTTTGGTCGTCTCTTAACTTCATGGACTTTTTAAAGTTTAGTCTAAGAAAAAAAAAAGTCGCGAATATAAACTAATGACATTAACCCACTATACAGTAAAAAATACGGAGGGAATACAAATTTTATGTAACTCTGAATTCACTTCATCACTTGAAGCTCCGAAGTTTAAAAAAAAAACCACTTCACGGAATAGAGCTTTTTTCAGCAGAGTGATTTCGGAGTGACGTAAATTTCATTCCAGTCCGCATTCACTCTGACCCAGAGTTTTAATGTTAAAATAAATTTCTCTAAGGACAGAATTTCACTCCAAGGAGATTAAATAAATAAAAAATCATGTCTATAGAAAAAAATCCATGTGGGAATACAGCAGATTCCTGTGTGGGTTCCCACATGGCGTTTTCGGATGGATTCCCATAGACGATATAGGCATAGAAATTCAGATACCCCAGATTCTATAGAAATTAATTATATACACGGGGAGAATTATCGTACACACATTCGCACACACCCGAACACATACACGCACATATTCGCACACACGCGCACACCCGAACACACATACGCACACACCCGAACACACGCACGCACACACGCACACACCCCAAAAATATAAACGCACATATTCGCACACACGCGCACACCCGAACACACATACGCACACATCCGAACACACGCACACACCCGAACACATACACGCACATATTCGCACACCCGAACACACATACGCACACACCCGAACACATACACGCACATATTCGCACACACCCGAACATACACACGCACACACACACGCTGTTTAACAATTTAATATAAATTAATTTAAATGTTAAAACTCTGGACCGGAGTGAATTCGGAGTGAAATAAAATCCGCATCGCGGAGTAATTTTTTTCAGAACTCCGGAACTCCGGATTCACTCCGGATTTTTTACAGTGTATGTGGTGAAAAAAACCTAATTTCGAGTAATTTTTATTAAATAAAAAAGAATAAAAAATAATACTGATAAAGAAATCAGTTTTTATTCTTTCTGTATTTTTTTTGTTTTTGGCCCAGATCTACTCTAAACTGTAGGGTAAATATTATCAAAAAAAATTTCTCCCTGTAGAAACCCAGATTCTTATTTATATGTATTTCCCACGAAGAAATCCATATATCCAAGTTCCTATATGGGAATCCAGAAACCCATGGTTTCCTACATGAATTTTTATATAAATCCATAGACTCCTATATTAATTCCTATAGATTCCTATGGGTTCCCATGCAATCCCACATGAATTTTTTTGATAGGGATCCACTCTGTATTGACTACGCATTTAACCCGCGACTCCGAAAATATTTGACTATAAAAAATAGATAATATTTTTTAAGTATAATTGTTTCTTGAGTCGTGTCTTATTGTTATTGCTAAAGTTGTTTTTTTGAGGATTTTATCTTTTCTACTCCATTATCACAAGTTGGCAAACACTTTTTACGAGTTGACTCGTTATTTTACGAGCTGCTTCACCCCTTTTTTCTTTATTTCTACTCTTTAATTTTTTCTTCACCCTAAAGACTCAAAGTTATTCTCTTACAAGTGCATAAACTTTATATATAATCTTTTTTTCCGAGTTCATTGTGAGTTTAATATTAAGGCTCATAATTTTTATCGTTATTTGCTTATTTTTTAAATAAATTGTTTTAAGTCTTGTGAAACATTCAAGCTCTACTTAAATACTTAAAAAAATTTATTTACTTATTTTAAGGACTTCTGCTATAAAAAAAAAAAAAAAAAAAAAAAAGCGTTAATTATTAATTGTGCGCATTTAGAAATTGTGCGCACTACGGATGCGTATTATCACTATGGCATATTTTATTGTTGACAGTTCAATGAAATTAAAAATAAATTACACACCTCATAATTATTTCTTTGATAAAAAAAATAGATAAAATTGAAACTTGTAAATAAATTATCAATTACGAGTTGAAAATTTTTAAATATAATAAATTTGTAATTATCCTTTTACTCAAAAAAATTTTAGATCCGACCGGATATATTCAGACATGACTAGATCTAGTCAAATCATTAAACTAAGATTTTATTTTTATTCTTACACTGTAAAAAGAGCGGTGTTAAAAATGGAATCATTTTAACTCCGCCCGGTGTTAAAATAAAATTACACCGGTGTAGGAGGAGTAATACACTGGTGTTAAAAATACCGGTGTTAAATCAGGGTAACCGGTGTAAAAGCGGAGTCAAATCGGTGGAAAAGCCGGGTAACCGGTGTAAAAACGGAGTAATATCGGTGTAAAAGCGGGGTAACCGGTGTAAAAGCGGAGTAATACCGGTGTAAAAGCTGGGTTAACTGCGTCTGCTTGGAGTATTTTAACACCGGTAAAGAATATCTACACCGACAGCGGCGTTATTTTAACACTGGTCTAGAATATTTACACCGGCAGAGGTGTTATTTTAACACCGGGGAATTTTTTAACACCGGTACAGAATATTTACACCGGCAGCGGCGTTATTTTTACACCGCTTTCGGTGTTGAAATTTAACACCGCCAATTTTAACACCTACACCGCTTGGACTTACCCCGGTGATTTTTTACAGTGTAAGAAAAAATATTTTGCACACTGGTAGAAGGATTTCTTAGCATTTAGAAGATTTTATACACTGTAAAAAATTACCGGGGTAAGTCCAAGCGGTGTAGGTGTTAAAATTGGCGGTGTTAAATTTTAACCCCAAAAGTGGTGTGAAAATAACGCCGCCGCTGGTGTAAATATTCTTTACCAGTGTGAAAATATTTTACTTTGGGAATGTGTGCATGTGTGGGTGTGTATGCATGTGTGTATTATTGCGTGTGCACGCACGCGTGTGTGTGTGCGTGTTCGAGTGCACGTGCGTGTGTCAAGCGGACGTAGTTTACACCAGTATTTTAACACCGCCGAATTACACCGGTGTAATTTCATTTTAACACCGCTTAAAGAAGAAATATTTTTAAATCCTAAGAAATTCTTCTATCAGTGTAATGACGTTTGTTTTTGAGAATCGCTATGACGTCAGTTGTCAAGTGTCAAAATTAGTCTTAAGGCATCCATCAATTACGACAATATTTTTCAATTCTTAATTGATCACTTAAATTTCTTTATCATTGCGTGGCTATTAATAAATTCTTAACTCACTAGGTAAAAGTAAATATATTTAAAAAATTAAAAAATTGACTGACGACATTCACGCTCATTATTCACTTCCCATCAGAGGGATTTTTTTTAAAACTCCGGAACTCCGAGTTTGAAATAAAATCCCGATTTTTTACTTTGAACGCGCCCTCAATAATATAAATTTTACCCAAAATAAAATTAAAAAAATTGAAGATATCAAAATAGTGAACTATTTAAAAATTGAAAAAGTAAAATAAAATTCTCAGCAAATAATTAAATTACAAATGGTATTACAAAAAAGGGCGGATGCTTGATATCCTAGTCTCTCATTTTATTCTAGTATCCTTGTTACTATTAAGCTTGTCTATCTCGTTCTCGTTCTCGTTCTCGCGGGAGTGTAATAGTATAGTGAGCAAAAGAGCTTTACTTTAACTATACTATACTATCCTATACTATACTATACCAGTAGACTACATAGACTAGTTAGAGTGTTACTATACGTAGCAGAAGCAGAAGCAGTAGCAGCAGCAGCAGAAAAGCCAACGAGGTTCGCAGCCAGGCTAGGCGGCGACCTGCCAGATCAATACGACACGGCCCACCAACAGACACACATGATGCCATGCCGGTTGCTCCAGATAACAACATAGTCTATACTCTATATGTTACTTATATTCGTATATAGTTGTACTGATGGCCCCTGTACACCCGCATATGTATATGATTGCTCTGTCCCGGATCCTACTCTCTAAACTAGGCTGACTGTCAATAAAGAAACTCAACAAAATAATGAAATAATAATACCGTAGTACAATGAAATAAGAAATAACTATTTATATATGTCTATATTTATAATTATACATTGTTGGTGATATTATTAATATAAATTTATGCGCTTGTGTCTGTGTAAGTACAATACACCCACAGTTTGAGCGTTGGATTAAAATTTTATTGGTTGAAAAGAATGATGAGGATTTTCTTAACAATGTAAATTTTAATGAATTGGGGGAGTAAGCGGATGAAAGCTTTTTAATTTTTAGTGATGATTGAAGGGTTGAAAATTACTTTTAATCGCTTGGTTTTACTCGAATATTAAAATACTTAATTTTTTTTTTTGTTATTTTAATACAGGATTTGTAAAGAAAAATAGGTGGGGGAAAATGAGATGATAGTAAAGTTAGCAGACATTTGAAATTTAAAAAAAAATTTTTTTAACAGATAAATAATGAAAAAAAAATATTTTTAAAAAAATACACATGTCGGAAATTTTATGAACTATACGTGCAATTTTTCAAAATATTTTTTTTAATATTTATTTTTTTGTTAAAAAAAATTCAAAAATTTTTAAATGCCTGCTAACTTTATTGTCACAAAAATGAAATATGATAGTGGGAATAAAAAACTCTTTTTTTTACAATGGTTTGTTACACTGTAAAAAATTATGATCCTGTAGTAGACAATTAATAATTTTCGGATTTTTTTTTCAACAAAGAAATTTGAAAAAATAAAAATTAAAAATATGCATGTGTAAAAAATTTAAAAGACTAGGTGCAATTTTTTGAAATATTTTTTTTTTAATTTTTCGCGCCAAAAAAAAAATACAAAAATTAATCGACGTCGGCTAATTTTTGTATCATAAAAAATTAGCGGAATGAACGTGGGGTAAATCCGGAGTGAATGCGGAGCGAATGACTATTTATTTATTTAATCCTGGAGTAAAATTAACTTTGAATTTGAGTAAATGCAGATTTAAATAAAATCAAGATCACTCTGATGAAAAACAAACTTTGAATTTACTCCTGTGTCGTGAATTTTTTAAAAAATTCGGGACCGAGTGAATTTAGATTTAAATAAAATTTGTAATCACTTCAAATTCGCGCCCAATTTTTACAGTGTATGGTTTAGTCGAAAAAAACGGGGAAAGATGGTTAATCCAAAAAGGGCGGGAATGTGAAAATTTTTCTTAGAAAAAATTAAAACTTCTTTTAGAAATAAAAAACAAGTATTTAAAAATTTAATAATAATAAATTTAACATTCAGTAGACTGTAATTGTAGATTAATGGAATTTAAAGTTAAGCAATAAATACATGAAATAGTTGTGAACGTTTTATTATATGGGAAAAAGTTTGGTAATCTCTGGTTAAATTTAAGTGGTAATTAATAGATATCCGGCAAGAGTTTCTAATGAATTTTACTCGACACATAGTTGTGAGTTGGTATTAACTTTTGGGATAAAATAGTAGGTGGATACTGATGGTAAATGGGTGTACTGTGTATATAGAAAGATATATAGACTAAAAGTGACTAGACGTACTCTGTGGACTTGCACGAACTGATGGAATGTACGTGAGAAGAATTTAAGAGACTATTAAAATAAAACTATATATTCTCCATACAAATATATATATACATAGAAAGAGAAAGAAAGAAAATACGGGGTATAACGGGTACTTAAGCACTGCAAAAAAAACGGTGTTAAAAATGGACTTATTTTAACTCTGCCCGGTGTTAAAATGAAATTACACTGGTGTAGGAAGCGTAATTCGGCGGTGTTAAATTGGTGTAAGCTGCACCCGCTTGAAGTATTAACTTTAAAGATTATAAAACACAAAAAATGTCAGTTCTTTGTGAAAATTAATAAAGAATATCATTTGTTAACAAGTATAGTGATCAAGTAATACAAATATTCACAAAGTAAAATATTTTAACACCGGTAAAGAATATTTACACCGGCGGCGGCGATATTTTAACACCGGTCTAGAATATTTACACCGGCGGTGGCGTTATTTTAACACCGGGGAATTTTTTTTAACACTGGTACAGAATATTTACACCGGCGGCGGTGTTATTTTAACACCGGTCTAGAATATTTACACGGGCGGTGGCGTTATTTTAACACCGGGGAATTTTATTTAACACTGATACAGAATATTTACACCGGCGGCGGTGTTATTTTAACACCGGTCTAGAATATTTACACCGGCGGTGGCGTTATTTTAACACCGGGGAATTTTATTTAACACTGATACAGAATATTTACACCGGCGGCGGTGTTATTTTAAGACCAGTCTAGAATATTTACACCGGCGGTGGCGTTATTTTAACACCGGGGAATTTTTTTAACACTGATACAGAATATTTACACCGGCGGCGGCGTTATTTTAACACCGGGGAAATTTTGTAACACCGGTACAGAATATTTACACCGGCGGCGGT
This sequence comes from Microplitis mediator, assembly GCF_029852145.1. NCBI lineage: Eukaryota > Metazoa > Arthropoda > Insecta > Hymenoptera > Braconidae > Microplitis > Microplitis mediator. The sequence goes on along the minus strand of NC_079971.1, from coordinate 2,636,876 downwards.
GTTATTTTAACACCGCTTTCGGTGTTGAAATTTAACACCGTCGATTTTAACACCTACACCGCTTGGACTTACCCCAATGATTTTTTACAGTGAAAGCATAATTTATTTATTGTAATAAATTTTAATTACCGTACACAATTTTTGTTTTCATTAATAAAAAAATAAATAAATTTTCTTTTGAAATTTCAATAAAAAAAAAAAAAGTTTATCTTACAACGGATACCCCAAACTTTTTTTTTATTTCGTTAAACTTTTAAATTGCCCTATTTTTACTCGAGTACTGTCGCTGCAAAATTAGTAAGTTTGTAATAAAAAAAAAAATGTATTCAGAATCCTGGCCTCGCTCCGAATACTTTGTATTTTTGTAATTTTTTTTTTTTAATTTTAAATTAAAAACCTGACAGTGAAATGCTATTTTTTATTTGATCCAATTTTCAAAATAATTCTTGTCCCGCCTCCCCCTACATATACATATCTATATGTATACCTATTATAAAACACTATAATATATACTCAAATTATATATAAATTTAATGTTTAAATAATTTAAAATTTAACATTCCCGCTTTTATCGTATAATTTGAATAAATTTATACTTTAAAATAAAATTCACACAAAAGCGTATTTTTATTTCGTATATCTGAAATCTAATTTTAAATTATTTATACTTTCAAATTTATTTTCATATAAATACATACAGTTAAAATATACACATATACCCTTGCATAAATACACACATTCATATATACATATATATATATATATATATATATATATATATATATACCAATGAGTGTGTATATGTATATCGGTAAAGCAAAATAAAGTGAATAAAAAATAAAAAAAAAAAATAAAAAAAAAAAAAAAAAAAAAAAAAGGGTAGTAGTAAAGGCGTGGTGTTAAAGGAAGGAGACGTGAAACGTACAAAAGCCATTATCCACGGAAATACGAGAGCCGTTCGTCATCCTTAGGTCTTGCCAGACTTGCGGAAATGGAGCCATTATACTTTGACTCGTTTGTTCTTACGAAATACAATATTTTTTTATATTTATTGTTTATTATTAAACTTTATCCGCGAACCCCTGTATCTTAATAATATATTTATAAAATAAATTATCAAGAAGAAAAGAAAGGAAAAAAAAATAAATAAATTTAAAAAGTAATTGCATGGATTTGTATGAGTAATTATAATTACAAAAATACTGTTTTCATAACAATTATGTATATCCTATATATATGTATATGTATTTATAATAATTATGTATCACGCGTGATTTATTGTGAGGTGGGGGATAAAAAATAAAAGGTGTCGTCGGATCGATAAATACCTACTCTATATTATTTGTACGAGCTGATATGATTCACATAACCAATGAGTATATAAATTTATGTGTGTTAGTTATATATGGAATAATATTTTTAGAAGATAAGATATTATTTTAAAACTTTCATTTATTTTTTTTTTTTTTAATGGAGATCATGCAGAACTAAGGAAAAAAAATTTTTTAATTTAAAATATGAAGTTTTTTTTATATATATTGTTTTTAGGGTAATTAAAATATATATATGATTGTCTTAATAATAATACTTTTAAAAATTATTGACAGTTATCTTCTTTTTTTATTCAATATTTAATGTGATTCATGAAAAAACAGGTTTTTAAGATAATAAAATTAACACATATATATATATATATATATATATATATATATATATATATATACTCACAATGTATTTTATTTTAATAAGTGGGTTTTTAATGCCCATAAGTTAATTAATTTTAAAGCTGATCGTTATCGAAAAACCTGAATTTTAATTGAAAAATTTTTTTTTTTTTGTAAGGGATGAGGGGCAAAATGGGCATACCCGAAATTTTGTAAAAAAATTTGTTGTTTACATGTTTTTCAAACACTCCAAAATTTTTTTTGTAAATATACTTGAGCATTATTCTGAATTTTTCAAAAAACTGTTAAACTTTTTCAAAAATCGAGTGTCAGTCAAAAAATATGAATGACTTTTATTTTATGATAGAAACTTAAAAATTTTTATTTATTTCTTTGCAACCAATAATTATATAAAATGTAATTTTTCTTTACATAAATTATTTACAAAAAATTTGATCAAAATTTAATATCCAGTATTTTTTTTGGGGGTTACCCCATTTTGCCCGCGAAAATTAAATTTTTTTTTTTAACGCAACTGAAAATTTTTTCAATTTGCTTTGAATACTATGAAAGAAAAAAAAATTTTGCGTAGTTAAGTCCTCGAAAACTTCGTATTTTTTTAAATATCCCGTTTTACCCCACCCTGGCCCATAATTAATTTTTTAAATTCGATAAATTTTATAGTAAGACTCGTAAACTCGAAATTATCAGACTCATTAAAAAAAAATTGGTATATATATGACATTATTAACGATATGTATGTAAATACATCTGAAATTCGCATGCAACCCAAAAAATTTTTAATAAAAAACAATCGATACAAACTCATTAATTTACGTAATGACTTTAAATAAATTGTGACTTTTCTTATGTAATTCAAAATAATTTAAAAATTTTCAAAATAATTTTTTTACCCCCTACTGTTAGGAAGTTTATTTTTGTTTAAAAAATTCAAGCCTCAAAAAATGAGAGATGCATTTAAAAGTATATATTATCTATCTATCTATATATATATATATACATGAATAATATAAAAATAAATAGTTATATTTACTTAAGAGTGTCAAGCAGGTGTAACGGTTGTCAAGTAACACGAATGATCTATTCTCGACTTAAATCCCCGGCAATCTACAGTCTCAATGTATAATTTTAGAATAACTTTGCGGGAGATTAAAAAATATTTTAAGTATCTACGAGACAAGATCGAATACCGGATTGCATTTCAAAATGAATTTATTTAAATAAATTTGTTATTAATCTATCAGTGATTAGTAGAGACAAGATTTTTGCCTGAATTTTGAAATGAATGGTTCTAATGTTTGATATTACGGCGAAAACATTGATTTTATCATAAAAGTTTTCAAACAAAAGTTTTGGGAAATTTAATTTTATAAAAAAAATGTCTCCTATGATTTTTTTATACGACCAATATTTTCACCGCAATTACAAAATTAAGATTCATAATGAATGATTCAAATTTTTGTTAATTATGAAAATCTTAATTTTGAAATTACGGCTTTGTTATTAGTTCTATAAAAAAATTGTAAGAGACATTTTTTTTATAAAATTAAATTTGCAACAACTTTTATTTGAAAAATTTTTTTATACGATCAATATTTTCACCGCAATTCCAAAATTAAAATTCATAATGAATGATTCAAATTTTTGTTAATTATGAAAATCTTAATTTTGAAATTACGGCTTTGTTATTAGTTCTATAAAAAAATTGTAAGAGACATTTTTTTTATAAAATTAAATTTGCAACAACTTTTATTTGAAAAATTTTTTTATACGATCAATATTTTCACCGCAATTCCAAAATTAAAATTCATAATGAATGATTCAAATTTTTGTTAATTATGAAAATCTTAATTTTGAAATTACGGCTTTCTCATTAGTCCTAAGAAAAAATTATAAGAGACATTTTTTTTATAAAATTAAATTTGCAACGACTTTTATCTGAAAAATTTTTTTATACGATCAATATTTTCACCGCAATTCCAAAATTAAGATTCATAATGAATGATTCAAATTTTTGTTAATTATGAAAATCCTAATTTTGAAATTACGGCTTTCTCATTAGTCGTAAAAAAAATTTATAAGAGACACTTTTTTTATAAAATTAAATTTGCAACAACTTTTATTCGAAAAATTTTTTTATACGACCAATATTTCCGCCGTAATGTCCAAAATTTGACAGCATTGATAATTAATATTTATTTTTAAGTCAAAGTAAAAATCCTAGCTCTAGTGATTAAGGTTAAGAAATACGTAGAAAATTTAGCTAAAGTCACACGTGCAACTAGATAGAGTTTACAAGTTCCTGAACCATACATAATAATGTACTGTGCACATATGTGGGAGTATTGTATTGAGACTCAAGTTTTGAACTTCAAGATTAATTGATCTTCTGTCGGTCTATTCATCCAAATGTTTACTTTATATTTAGTGCTTGTATTTATAGATTTCGAGTACAAGTATAATTCTTAAAATTCATATGGGCAATAAAAATTCTTTACTCGACATTCCTATAGAACCTTTTAATAGATTTTTAATTTTCGATAAAAGTTAAATTATTTTTTTTAATAAATCGTTTTTCGATGCAGTTTAAAAAAAATTTATCAGGTGAATCGGGAGAATTTTGAAAAAAAAAAAAATTGTTTACGGTCCAGGGGTCGGAGAGGAATTTAACCCCATGGCGGGTCAGACTTAAAAAAAAAAATGTCCCATTCCTTCAAATGTAAATAAACACGTGTAAGAAAAAAAAATTTCTCTGATCTAAAATAAGTAAAAAAATTTTGGTTAACAATAAAAATAAAATGTAAGTAAGCTGATGTAATACTTTTTTAAAATAAAGAAATAACTCGAAAAATGATAATGACAAAAATGTTTTTATCTCTGAGATAACGAATAATAATGTGAAAGATAATGAAGTAATTGACATTTATTTTTTAAAAATAAATAATTCTAGTCAATGGAAAATTTTAAATAGTTTTAGAAAAAATACTTTTTATTTTATCGCTTGGAAAAAAATTTAAGAATTTAAATTGCAAAAAAAATAGTAATAATTATAATAAATAAACGCCCTTGACATTAATTTAAAAAAGTTAAAATGACGGATTCTCACGGGTTTGTCTGGCGTTCATCGAACCCACTACTGTGTACTGTTGTACTAATCGAACATACCACACACACGTTCTACTTGGCACATGTCCCACACGTGATGACTCAGTAGTCTATTTATTTAAGTATCTTAACCATCAAATAATAAAAATCACAACCAAAACTACAATATAATTGACTCATAATAATCATAATAAAAACAAACAATTTTTTTATTGAGTCATCAAAATTAATAACAATTACTTTTATTGATTACAAAAAAATATTTTGTGAAAAAAATAAAATAAAGTCACGAGTATAAATTTTTAGAATTAATCTCCCATATTTTTTATTTTTTGTGGCCCAAATTGCCTCATTTGTCCACGTATATTTTTTACAAAATTTCTGACATCATTTTACTCTTGATTATTTTAGTTTATAAAAAATTTTTGGATCCATTTTGCCTCTTTTACGTCAAAAAATTTACAAACGTTTTTAATTAATTTCCAATTTTTCAAAATTTTGTTTTCGTATCAAATATGACCATTTTACCCATCTTACAATAAAATGTTCTTTTGCTTAGTACTAATTTTTGAAAAAAAAAATTTATATCCAACCCGCGTAAAAAAAATTCGTTCCAAAAAGATTCCAAAAAAGTTCTGCATGTGGAACTTCTAAACATGAGACAGATTGGAACTTCGAATGGAACTTTTTTGGAACGTTAGTAATTTTGATGGTAAAAGAAAAATTTTTATGAGAAAATTTAGAGTAAAAAAAAGGACGTTCTTGGAATTTCTTATGGATGTTAATTTTTGTTGTATAAAAAATTCAAAAGTAGTGATTTTTGAACACTTTTGGTTTGTTTTTGGAACGTCTTTAGTCTCCAAAAGATGCAAAAGTAGTGATTTTGGAATGGTTTGGAATGTCTGTATAAAATTCCAAAAAAGTTCCAAGAACGTCCGATTTTGACTCTAAATTTGCTCATAAAAATTTTTTTTTACCATCAAAATTACTAACGTTCAAAAAAAGTTCCATTCGAAGTTCAAATCTGTTTCATGCTTAAAAGTTCCACATGCAGAACTGTTTTGGAACCTTTTCAAAACGAATTTTTTTTTCACGGGAAATTTTTTGATTATTTTCAGTTCAAAATTTTTTTTTACAAAAAAATGACTTTCTCGACTCAAAATCGAGTCGGTTAATCCAAAATCAAGTCAAATTTAGCTTTTTTGACTCAATTGTATACTACGTAAGTCGACTTATCCAAACATAAGTCCAAAATGTATGAAAAACACTTTTGACTTTGACTTATTTTTTGATAACTTGACTCACTTAGTGTCCATTTAAGTCAAAAAATTCAAATTTCACTTAGCTTTGGCTTATCCGACGACTTTAAGTCAAAAAAGTCAAATTTGAGTTATTTTTGAACCCGGGTCCCAAGTATATATTTTTTTCATGTATTTTTGACACCATATTTCGAATATTTCAGATGAAAAAATAAATATATATATACTAGATATATCATAAGTCGTATTTCTACAGCTCATGATATAAAAATATATATGACTATATATATTGGTATTGAAATAAATAAAAAGTGAATTTTTTCCACGACTTGTTATTATGAGCATGCGTATTTAATTATAATTATGTTTACACAGTCTCATGACGTATAATAAGATTATTATTTAATCCTATTTATAGCAAGTAATTAATAATATAAATTTTTTTTTTAATTAAGTATAATTAATTAATAATAAAGAAAAATGTATGTTTTTAATTCAATAAATTTATGTTACGTATCATTATCAATGAATTGTAATAGTGTACAAGTGCTGATAAAATTGAATATACATTTATAGTTAGTGTTTATAGTACGTATGTAATATATATCAAGTAATAATACATAACAATTATCATCGTTTGGCATAACGAGAAAGACGGCATGCAGCATAGCGCATACATGACATTTAAAGCGCGTATATTATATTTGTCGATTCATGGTCAACTTTAATTATACCGACAGACTAGTACGAGTATGTTGCCATGTGAAATTACTATTTTAACTAACTAAGGCTGCAGCGATGTAGTAATATTACTTTTTTATTTTTTTGTTTTTACTTGAAAACGTATATCGGTAATTGTAATTTACACAAAAAAAAATAATTGATGCAAAAAATTTTCACTCGTCCAAAGAAAATTTTTACCTGTGCCAAGAAATTTTTTGCATTATGAATTTAAGAGAAAAATTTTTTTGGCAAGAAATATTTTTTATAGAAAAAAAAGTCTTGAGTTAAGAAAATATTTTGGAAAACGAACGTTTTTGGGAAACGTCTAGATTTTTTTGAGCCAAGAGACTTTGTCTTGGTCAGAGTTCTACTTTATTCGAGAGAATCGAGTTTTTGAAAAAAATTTTTTTTAATTAAAAATATTTACATTCAGTCAAATTTTTTTTTTTTTGTATGGTCTTAAGAAAATTTTTGTTTTCATTTCATAATACAAAATTTTTACTTGTGCCAAAAAATTTTTTGCTTTATGAATTTAAGAGAAAAATTTTTTTGGGCAAGAAATATTTTCTATAGAAAAAAAAGTTTTGAGTCAAGAAAATATTTTGGAAAACGACCGTTTTTGGGAAATCTAGATTTTTTTGAGCCAAGAGACTTTGTCTTGGTCAGAGTTCTACTTTATTCGAGAGAATCGAGTTTTTGAAAAAAATTTTCTTGAATCAAAAATATTTACGTTCAGTCAAAATTTTTTTTTTTTTGTATGGTCTCAAGAAAATTTTTGTTTTCATTTCATAATACAAAATATTTCTTGTGCCAAGAAATTTTTTTTCTGTCAATAGATTTTATTTTCATTGAGAATTTGAAAATTTGAATTTGACGGGCAAAAAAGAAGGGGGGGGGGGATTTACTTCCCAAAAAAATGCAAGTACTTGATTTGAAATTGAATTGGTGATAAATTTTTTTTTTTAAATGAGCAAAATGAGCCGGTACAAAAAATTTATGCATTTTTGTTTTTTGTGAAAAATTTTAAAATTTTATTTATTAGTAATCCAAATTACCCTATTGTGCTCTTGCCCTACATTTAAGAAGTAATAAATTTAAAATTTAATTATGCAAAATTTTTTTTTAAAATTATTAAAATTTTTTTTTTATTGCCAATGCAAGTGGAATTTGTGATTTATTAAAATTAAAGTAATTTAAATTTAAATAGATGAAATTTATATTTTAGTTGCGTTTAAATATTTAGATCAAAGTATTATTATTTAAATTTGAAATGCTTTTTTTTCAGTTCATGCAGAAAAAAAATAAGAATAAAAAAATAAGAGATTAGTATGTATGCCAGTAATGCAATTATATGTTACGTAATAGTTGGCCGATACAATTTAGCCAATAAATTTTAACGATTTCTCGTCGACCTGCCAAATAAAAATTGGCAGTCGACAATAGTACATTTTTTTATAAATATCTTTGTGAAATTTTAAAATGCAAGGTAACCAAGGCACCAAATTTAATATTAATTAATTCTAGAGCGATTCCAGAGCAACAAATCTAGTTTGTAAGGAAAATTTTTCTATCCAACATAAATTTGAAGTCATGGAAAAACGAATTATTTTAAATATATCAGAACTAAACTTATGTCATTCCGGAAAATTTCTTGACACATTTTCTTATACGTTTCATATACATATATATATATATATATATATATATATATATATATATATATATATATATATATATATATATATATATATATATATATATATATTTTTATTTTCCTAGTAGTAAAGGGACGAAATTAATTTATAAAATTGATTCCTAATCTCCTGTGATCCAAATTTATGTAAAACTTATACATATATATACTAGACACGTTCAAAATTATGTAATTAATAATAATTAATCACGACATAAAATCTAATGAATTAATTCTGTTTATGTCTCATAAAATTCAGACTGTAATTTTGAATTAATAGTTTTTTTTTTACAAGGGTAGAAAAAAATTAGTTGATAATACTTGTCATTATTTTTCAAAAAAACGCGGGTTAAATTTGTAATTTGTAATTAATGCGAAGATTAATGATGAGACGATGATTTTTTATTTATTTTATTTCCTCGGAGTGAAATTCCCTCTAATGGGAAATTCATTTCGACATCAACTTTCCTTTAGAGTGGATTTGTATTAAAAAAAAATCCACGTCACTCAAAAATTATTCCGTTGAAAAAAAACTCTCTTACGCGAAGTAGTTTTTTTCCGAAATTTTGAGTGAAGTGAATTCGGATTAAAATTCATATTCACTTCTAATTTTTTAAAGTGTATTTTTATCATTATTTTAATATCACTTTTAATGAGTGTTGATTAATAATTTTTCTACGAAATAAATGAATTGCCAAAATTGACAGACGATCAACAATTTTAGGATTTTGTTTTCGGCAAATCAATTACGAATAAAGAAAAACTACAAAAATGCACGTGTAGAAAATTCAAAAAACTATAAGTGAAATTTTTTGAAATACTTTTTTTTTTAATATTTGTCGGTTTAAAAAAAATTCAAAATTTATTAGACGTCAGCTGACTTCATGATCCAGAAGTTAAACGATTAAGAATTTTTAGATTTTTTTTTCAACAGATCAAATACAAAAAAAAAAAAACTAAAAAAATGCACATGCAGAAAATTCAAAAAACTATAAGTACAATTTTTTGAAATATTTTTTTTTTATGATTTATTGCTTTGAAATAACATCCAAAAATTATAAGAGGTCAACTAACTATGATCCTGAAATTAGCCGACATTTAAAAATTTTTGAATTTTCGTTTCTCAACAAATCAATTGCAAAAAAAATAAAATAAAAATATGCACATGTAGAAAATTCAAAAAACTATAAGTGCAATTTTTTGAAATATTTTTTTTATGTTTTATTGCTGTGAAAAAAAATCCAAAAGTTATAAGAGGTCAACTAACTATGATCCTGAAGTTAGCAGACGTTTAAAAATTTTTGAATTTTTGTTTCTCAACAAATCAATTGCAAAAAAAATAAAATAAAAAAATGCACATGTAGAAAATTCAAAAAACTATAAGTGCAATTTTTTGAAATATTTTTTTTTATGTTTTATTGCTTTGAAAAAACATCCAAAAATTATAAGAGGTCAACTAACTATGATCCTAAAATTAGCAGACATTTAAAAATTTTTGAATTTTTGTTTCTCAACAAATCAATTGCAAAAAAGTAAAATAAAAAAATGCACATGTAGGAAATTCAAAAAACTATAAGTGCAATTTTTTTAAATATTTTTTTTATGATTTATTGCTTTGAAAAAAACATCCAAAAATTATAAGAGGTCAAAAAAAATTATTATACTTCATTGCACTGTCAAACTTTAACCAGTAAAAAAATTTTTTTTTAAACAAAAAATTTATATAAAATAAAAAATGAATTTAATAATTAATGTCTTGAATAAAAAAAATGTTAATGTGAGTTTTCTCTAGCCGATAATTTTCTTGGGCACGACTAAACTTGGAAGCCCTATTTAATATATTAGGGGTGAGATAGAGGGAGTACAAGTGAGCAGGGTTTACAAGAGGGTGTAAATCGTATGGAAAATAGGCCAGTGGGTCGAGCTGGGATCAAGAGGGTGTATATAGTAATATTAGATAATTTTTCTTATTTATATTCGTAAACATCCCCGACTATTCGTGTTTACCACAAGAATTATGTCGACATCATACCGCAGCCATTTATTATCCTGTAATATATATTATTAAAAAGAGAAGAACAATAAATAAAATTTGATATTTTATTACTTTTTTTTCCAAAATATAATTTTAAAAAATAATTTATTAGTTATAAAAATAATTGATGTCGACAATAAATTTTTAAACGATAAATTTATAAAGTGAAAAAATTTATATATTTAACATGCGATAATTTATGAAATATAAACAAATAAATTTATATATATATATTTTAAGTAAAGGTAAATATTGTTTAAATTGATTACAGATATTGTTAAGTTGAAACTGAAGGCCGCCATGCCCGTGGACAAAATTTATATATATATATAAATATATAAATATATAGCAATAGAAAAAAAAAGTCAAGGCTACATTTCTATGAGTTCTGATATATTTTCGACGTGTTAAATAAATTAATATCGATTTATTGAAATTGTTAGTGTCATCATATATATTATAAAATAACAATAATTTTATGTGACGTGACGTGACGTATAAAATTAAACTGACGCGAGAGAACAAGAGTGTGAGTGAATAATTAGCGACGATAATTAAAGTTCGATCGAAGCTGAATTGTTGATTGGGAATTATCTACAGCGTCATGTATCGACTTTATAACTTTCTCGTTATTTCCATTTATTTATAATTTGAAATTATCCAGCGGGAAATAATTATTATTTTTAAAAACTCGAGGACAAAATTATAAATTTAAATAAATTACACTTAATATTTAATCAACTTAATTTATAACAACGCGTAATTTATTTTTCAAAATTACGTATGTCCGTAATAAAGTCACGAGATATTTTATAAATATTTAACTCAATGACAGAAAAAAATATCCTGGTTAGAAGACAATTTTTAGATTTTTTTTTTTTACAAATCAATCACAAAAAAAAAAACTAAAAAAATGCACATGTAGGAAATTTAAAAAACTATAAGTGCAATTTTTTTAAATATTTTTTTTTTAATTTTTTGTCGGTTTAAAAAAAATTCAAAATTTATTAGACGTCAGTTGACTTCATGATCCAGAAGTGAAACGATTAAAAAATTTCAGATCTTTTTTTTAATAGATCAAATACAAAAAAAAAAATAAAATAAAAAAATGCACATGTAGAAAATTCAATAAACTATTAGTGCAATTTTTTCAAATATTTTTTTATTTATTATTTGTCAGTTTAAAAAAAATTCAAAATTTATTAGACGTCAGCTGACTCCATGATCCAGAAGTTAAACGATTAAAATTTTTTAGATTCTTTTTTTCAACAGATCAAATACAAAAAAAAAAAAATCTCAAAAAATGCACTTGTAGAAAATTTAAAAAACTATGAGTGCAATTTTTTCAAATACTTTTTTTTTTCATTTATCATTGAGAAAAAAATTCAAAATTTATTAGACGTCAGCTGACTTCATGATCCAGAAGTTAAACGATTAAAAATTTTCAGATTTTTTTTTCTACAAATCAAATACAAAAAAAAAATAAAATAAAAAAATACACTTGTAGAAAATTTCATAAACTATAAGTGCAATTTTTTTAAATATTTTTTTTTTTTATTATTTGTCAGTTTAAAAAAAATTCAAAATTTATTAGACGTCAGCTGACTTCATGATCCAAAAGTTAAACGATTAAAAATTTTCAGATCTTTTTTTCAACAGATCAAATCAAAAAAAAAAAAAAATCTAAAAAAATGCACTTGTAGAAAATTTAATAAACTATATGTGCAATTTTTTCAAATATTTTTTTTTTAATTATTTATCATTTTAATAAAAATCAAAAAATTATAAGACGTCAGCTAACTTCAGTATCGTAAAAAAAAGTAAATAAAAAAAATAAAATTTAAATATTTAAAAATTTCCAGTCCGCATGTGTGTCGCGTAGTGTTTGCTCTCGCGATAACCCAGAACTTACACTTGTTTAATGATAAAATCTGCTCCAAAAAAAAGCAATGATTAAAAAAAATAATATTTTACCATTTCGATGAGCTGCAATATTTTTAATTCATTTTCAAAAATAATTTTTATTATTTATTACGCGTCATATGTTATGATAGAAATATCGGGAATCTTCGCGAAATGAGATCATACAAGTGTAAGTAAGTAAAGGTTGAGTTGTTTATGCGCTACCAAATCAAGATGATCATGTGTAATATGATATTACACTATATATATATGACTATCTATATATATTTTTTTTATATAAGCATTAAATACTCACGTGTTAAGCGTGTGCCACTCCAATTTATTTTTTTCCTCTTAATATAAAAAAAATAACGACAATTTTTTTTTTTTATATGGACATAAAAAAAGGCACCTCTTCAAACACGATAATTTATCAATTATAAAAAAAATAACCACACTTTTATTCGGTAATTAGTATAAAAAAAATTAATATAGATTTTTATTTCGAAAAAAAAAAAATTTTTTTTAATTTCTGCTTTTACTGAACTTCGATATCTGATTGATTGATTGATAAATTTATGTAATAAAAAAATATAAAAAATAACTTTGGTTTCACACAATTATTCACAGAACACACGTTTTATTTCTATCGACAATCAATGAATTATTTTAAATATAAAAGTAAAAAAAAATATTGCTAAGAGTAGGAAATATTTAAGTTTAACCGAACGAAATACTATAAATAATTGTCGACTAGATGACAAATAAATATTTTATTTAATATAAATTAATTATTTATTTAAATTGCGTACACAGCTTTCGCTTGTTTTATTTTATTTATTTTTTTTTTTAGATTTTAACTTCTGATAAAATATAATTTAATTTTTTTAGTTTAAATAAAAATTTAATTCCCAGCCCGCGGTCTGTCACTTTCGAATTACGCTGCGAGACTGAAACTGCTGGGTAACATGTGGGTGACTTACATAGCGACTACGAAGGGGAAATTTCAGTGGGAGAACAAGAGGAAAATCTAGGGAAATAGGGTGGGGGTAACGCGACCCAGAGTGGGGGCGCGGAATTACGTCCAGGGAAGTGGGGAATAAAATTTCCCCTGCGCGAATTGCTAACGAATTGGTGATGAAAGGAGGGGGAGAGTACTGACGTAGAAGAGGTAGAGGGGGAAAGAAGAGGGGGGAGGTTTAATAATATTACGTATACGTATGACTGTGAATGTGTGTAATAAGAGTAGAGTTAAGGAGTAAATACAAGGACACTTGAGCAGACAATTAATTTTCTACTGTAATAAAATTTTTATCTATTTGACACTTTGCTATTATAATTAATTTCATTTAAATTATTTTTATTTATGTTTGTTTTTTTTATCGTGATAACAACTATCGATTGTTTATTTAATAGAGATTTATTTTTTTTTTATTTTTTCTTTACATAATTGGAATTTTTAGTCAAAACATTTTCGCTTCAATAAGGAAGCGACAAGAGAGTGGGGGAAGGAAAATTTTTTTATAAAATATTTATGTAGCTGGGCTGTCTACGGAGCTTGGAAATTTTGTGAGGGTAAAATGGACATGGAAATTTGGATTTTGGATAATTTTAAAAATTTTTATTTACACTGAAATTTTGTTTTAGACAAAAAAAGTTAAATTTCGGATGATTTGAAATTAGAGACAATTAAAAATTTTTGAATTTTATTTCCGACGAGTCAATTGCAAAAAAAAAAAAAAAGAAAAAAATGCACGTGTAGAGAATTAAAAAATCTATAGGTGCAATTTTTTCAAATATTTTTTTTTTAATAATTTATCGATTTTTAAAAAATTCAAAAATTATTAGGCGCCTGCTATTAGTAATAATAATTTCTGTATTTTTTTTTAAATAAAATTTTTTTGCGAGATTTTACGTGAAAAAAAAAATTTTTTTTTCGAACTTTGACTTTTAAAATTTTTTATTTGCTGTCAATAAGTTGAGGAAAAAAATCAGCAGAATAAATATTTTTGAAAATATTTGAATGAAAATATTTTTTATTAAATACTGTATCGCCATTTTTTTTCCCAATTAGTTTACCAGACACTTGACGATGTCTCGTAAAGTAAAAATCGATAAAAAAAAAATATATTTCTGATTTAACTGATGGATGTCTCATCAATTAACTGTAATATAGTCTCGTTAAAAAAATTACCAAGTATTTTTTTTGGGCCAATAGTATCAATAAAAAAAATTGCCGAATTTATTTTTTCTATATAATTTTTTTTTTAATTTATAAATAAATTTTTCTAATTACATTACATGCATCCATTTAATTTGTTGTCATTATATTAATTTGCACAGACATGTGTTGCCAAGAATGTTGTGTTTTTATTTTTAATAAAAAATTATTGTTGGAAAATTTTTGTTGTGCCAAATGGGAATTTGTTGACACTATAAAATGTATGTCAGGGTATTATTTACTCTGGCATTTATTTGTTTATCTTATTGGTAAATTTATGTCGCGAATTATTCGTAATTTTTTTTTTTATTTTCTCATGTATATATTATTTTATCTTTTAATTGTAATAATATATACATCATATAAATTTTAATAATTATTTTTGTATACCAAAATATCAAACTAAGGAACGAAGCAAAATGTGGGCTTACCAAAAAATGTCAATAGTAATTTTTTTTCACTTCTACTTTTTTTCATTCCCCAAAATGTCGGGGAAAATGAGCCTCCAAAAAAAGTTTAAAGACTTTGATTGCATATTTTTCTTTAAAGAAATGATGTCAGACCCAAATTACCCCCCAATGCCTATATTACCTCTTTGCTCTCTAAACATGAATTAGTGGAAATTTCATTAATTACGTTAGTGAAGCAGTATTCACTTCATAATCAGTGTATTTAAATAACAAATTAGTGAATTCTCGCTAATAAATTTAGTACTATAATTTTCACTAGCAAATTAGTGATATTCACTACTGAACTAGCGATATTTTCATAATTTCTACAAGTGAAACTGTTATTCACTTCTTAATTTATGAATTTCACAATTTCACTAGTAACTTTAACTAGCAAATAAATATTTTACTAGATATAAATATAATTAATAATTATGGTGCTATTTTTAAAAATTTTAATAAAAAACTTTCAAAATAAAAAAAAATATAAGTACAGAACAATAAAATATTTATATGAAGAGTACGTCAATCATAACATCATGGATTTTTTATTTCTTCATCAGTTATTGTTTGGTATCATAACGAATATACTATTTACACTCACGCGATCACATGCGTAAGCCAGCGCAGTGGATAGCATCAAAGACTTTGAATCGGAAGGATGCAGGTTCGAGCCCAGCAGTCACCGGGATTTTTTCATCAATCAAAATCATATATACTTCCTCTAAGTAATGATTCTAATACATTTATCACATTTCGGATCTAATTACAAGTGTCTTATATTTTTTTACGCAATATAATATTTTTTTTCACCGATGAAATCAGTGGATTCCCATATTCACTTTTCAATTTAGTGGATTCTCATATTCACTTATCAAATCAGTGAATTCCAATATCCACATATTCATTTAGTGAATATTCACTAATTCTGCGTGGTACGATTGTAGCATTGACAATTAGTGAATATTCACTTAAAATTAGTGAAAAATCACTAATTCATATTTAGAGTGTACAAATTCAAATGTCTATTTTAACCCCTTTTCTTATTTATGGTTAAAATGAATTATGTTTTTTTACACCAAAATATCAAACTAAGACGCGAGGCAAAATGGGCCGCTTACAAAAAAAAATGTCAGTAGTAATTTTTTTTCACTTCTACTTTTTTTCATTCCCTAAAATATTTAGCATCCATGATCTAGTCATGAAAATTCAAAATGTCGGGAAAAATGGGCCTCCAAAAAAAGTGAAAAGACTTTTTATTGTTTTGGATTTCATATATTTAAAAAGAAATTATGCCGGACCGAAATTACCCCTGATGTCTATATTGCCTCTTTGTACAAAGTAAAATTCCCATTTTACCTCCCTCTAATTTATGGTTAAAATAAATTTAAAAAAATAACTAAAAATAAAAGCAAATAATTTACAATAGTGAAGAGTTGATTTAAATTTTAAGTAAAATAAAACCTATAAAGTTTTCAATTGGCAGTAGTAAATTCTTAAAGTGACTCGTCGTTTCACCAAGCAAAACAAATCCTGCCAACAAAGTCAATGACCTTCTTCGCACTCGACTATTTTTTTACTTCACTTGAATGTACTTTTTTTTTATTTATTATTTTTTCATTTCAACATTCTTTCACTCTTTCTCCACGTCCGAGTTCGTCTCCTTGCCGTCTATTTAACTGTATGTATTATTATAAATATATATATACATATATATACACAGTTTGAAATTTTGTCTATTTGTGTTAAAAAATAATTTGGTTAAATTCTTCAAAACAGAAATCTGATAATTTGACACAAACCTTTTGTTATTTTGCTTTAACAGATTTTTTATGTTAAATGATAAGAAATTGATGATAAGAACATGTATTCTTTCATTAAAAAGAAGCTTGAGAAAATTTAATTTTTTAACAACCACCCTAATAATCATAGACAACTTGAATATTTTTATGATCATCTTCAATTATTTTTTTTATTTTCATTTTACCGGAGGATTCGTAGCTCCGTTTTTTAGGAAAATCACCGAAAATCGAACTAATTGTTTGCTAAATTGACATAAGTTCTACTAGGGTCAGATCAGTACTTAAATTTTTTAGGTTATAACAGATTTTGTGTTCAATTATTCAACATAAATTTGTGTTAAAGATCAGCACAAACGCAATGTGTTAAATTAACACAAAAATTTGTGTAGATTCTGATTAAACAACTGAATTTTACCGAATTAAAAATTTTAATTCTGTAATATTCTGTCGAATTCTGCAAAACAGAATTCAACTGAATTGAAAATTTGAATTTGAATTAAACAGAATAAAAGCGATTTAAAAATTTCAAATTCGTTTTAATTCAGTTCGATTCGGATTCAGAACCAGAAATTGGAGAATTGTTTTCGAATTAATCAGAATTAAACCGAATAGAATTATTTAAATTCGTTTTAATTTGGACGAATTCAGGTTTTCCTGCTGAATTAGACAGAATTCATTTTTAATTCAGGTACCGAATTAACAGAATTTATCTGAATTAAATAGAATTAAAAATTTAATTCTGTTTAATTCGATCGAATTCAGTTGTTTAATCAGGGACCGCTTGCCCACACGATTTGTGTTAATTTAACACATTGCGTTTGTGTTGATCTTCAACACATTTTAAAACAAATCCTCAAAAACAAACGGAAGTGGGATCAGAATAAGGAAGCAAGATTTAGTAAAATGTTTACATGGTAATGCAAATTTTTTCTGTTTTCTAGATCTAAAAACTGATTAAGTGATTACGTTTCCACGGGAAGTCTACTAGATTATATCAAATGATATTTCCGTTTTGTTAAAAAAAATATAAAAAGACATTATTAATCATATTCAAGGTCTTAAAAAAAAAAAACAAAACGTAGTAAAAATAATAAAGAGGATTATGCAAAGAATTCATTCATAATTAATTGACTTAAATCCGTGTATAAAATAACTCGACGTTAATTTATAAAAAAAATAATTACGGTCATTGAGATATTGTTAATATATAATAAACGTATACTCATCACTCGATTTCATTCATTTGCTACATAATCATCGTGTTCCTGTTTTCTGTCTCTTTATACTTACATACATACTTGCATATGTATATATATATATATATATATATGTTTATTAAAATTAATATATATTTCTCATGTTCATGGCTGTAGAATGAACGTGTGTAACTATATTGTGACACAGTAGTCAAGGTCCTTATAGTGAAGCCGGAACGCTCCGATTTCATGACGAAACGAAACGAGCCTGATCCGACCCTATTGTATATTATATATTATATATATATATATACGTAAGGCGGATATGCATTCAGTTAAACTACTACTAGTTGAAAAACTACAAATACTAGTACTAGTACATCTGTACTTGTAATTCTACTACTGGCTGCTACTGCATTTTATAATAAGATTACACTGGATTTTATTGGATTTGTTTTTTATTTCATTTTTAATAAAATTTTTTTTGTATAAATATTTAATAACTTCCTGTAAGCTATGGAATTTTTTTTTTTTTTTCAATTATTTATATACTTATTTTATTGCACCAATTAAAATTAATCGCTTGTTTTAATTGGTGATTACCCGTGAAAAAAAGTTTACTTCTGATTATATATATATATATATATATAATGAGATATGATCAGGTCTCATTATATCTGCAGACGGTCAGATCTGCACAGATGTCATGCGTAGGCACCCTCGCGCCATAGATTTGAATTTCGCGCCATAAAAATTTTGAATAAATTCGGAGTTAATTTGAATTTTATTTGAATTCAAATTCTTTCTATCACTCGCATTTCTGAAGTTTAAAAAAAAATCCGCATACAGAGTGAACATGAAGTTTTTTTCATTGATTTTGAAGTGACGTAAATTCAATTTTTATTCACATTCACTGATTCGAAGTTTAAATTCACTCCCGATTGCATCAAAAATTTTTTACAGTACAAAGGATATATAAATATTCCATTACGAATACTAATAAATCATTAACATAATGTTATATATTTATTACAATATAAATTATTGCTATAAATATATACATGTATGTATATATGTATATATGTATATAATACAAGAAGTTTAAACAATAAAGTAGGTTAATATAATTTTGAATGATATAATAGCATTTAACCAGTATGAGCCCGCAGAAATTTTATATACATTTAGACAGATGTTAAATATATGATTTAATATAATTAAACATTCTATAGTAGTAAAAATAACAAGTGTATGCTATATAAGTCTACACTACTACCATACATTCTCAATATAGATGATATATATAATAGATAATCGACCCAACAGTCAGCTGCAATATGCAAACTTACTTTAGACATATATATTAGGGTGGTCCTTATTTTGGACATTTTCGAATTTTTATGCTCCCAGAGGCTTATGTGGTTCGAAATAAATAAAAAAAAATATCCTCAAAGTTTCAGGTCTCTATCTTAATTTTAACCCGTGCCGCACAGCGATGTAAGTTTCTCATTTAAATAACACGGGGTTTTTGGCATTGAACAATTAATTTTTTACTCCGGCTAAAGTAATTGTTCGAAAAATTTGAAACTCTGTAGACTTTATCCTTATATTAGCAGCTGCTCCTCAGAATTTTTACAGATTTTCAGCGACTATAATTTTGGGTGTACAGCATAATGAAAAAAAAGAAAAAAATTTTTTTTTATTTCTTTCTGAAATTTTTTTCAAATAACATATCAAACCACTCTGCATCCTTATCAGAAATTCTTACTTTTTTTCACTCTCGCACCTAAGTGGGTGAACGGTATATCTTTGTTGCACTAATACAGTAATCAGGAGCTTTGGACGAGTTTTTCTTATGAACAAACAAATATTTTCAAAAAATTAAAGCGCACTTCGCTAAATAAGACAATAGTGCGTTGATGTGCAGTAGAGTGTATCTTAAAAAAATTTTTCGAATTTATTACGATCACCTCTCAAAATGGTTTCAATTACAACAGAAACAATTCCCTTAAAGTTTAGGCTCTTAATTCTAACGGGAAGAGTTACCGCAAAATTTTTTTTGGGATTTTTTCAAGAAATTTTATTTTTTATGTTATTTGACTTTGTGTCTTTTTCATAAATACATAATGCATTCAATTAATATCTGAGATCGGTATATCTATGCCACTAATCATACTATGCTTTCGTATAACATTCAATAAATATTATCAATAAATTAAATTTCTTTCAATATTTGCTTAAATAAGCTGCTCACCTTTAAGATTATTATTTGTTTTGAGCTATAAATAATAAACAAAAGGTTGATAGTTTTGTGTATTATAATATCGAAATAATTATTTATTTACAATTTTCTAACTATAATAAATTATTAATAAAATAGATCTCTTCTATAAATAAATATAATAAACTTGAAAAATCAGAAAAACAAAATTTGCGACACGTGATCCCGTTGGAATTAAGAGCTCAAACTTTTTAAGGGAATCCCTCGCAGATTTGAATCACGGTGGAAACACGATGGGTTTGTTCCATTTTACCACTGTGATTACGCGGTGGATACACCGTGATTCCACGGTGGCTTGACCACTGTGTATACACGGTGTTTCCACTGTGATTACGCGGTGGATACACCGTGATTCCACGGTGGCTTTGTGCTATTTCACCACCGTAATGTTTGTGCTATCCACCGCGTAATCACAGTGGATACACGGTGTATACCCGGTGGTGAAATGGAACAAACCCACCGTGTAACCACGGTGGATCCACGGTGTTTACACTTCCACGGTGTTTCCACCGTGATTCAAATCTGCAAGGGAATTTTTTCCTGTCGCAATTGAAGCCGTTTGTAAAGTGATCGTAATAAATTCAAAAAATCCTTTTAAGAAACATTTTACTGCACACTAATGCAAAGTTCCTGATTACTGTATTAGTGCAACAAAGATATGCCGTTCACCCACTTAGTTGCGAGAATGAAAAAAAGAAAGAACTTCTCATAAGGATGCAGAGTGATTTCATATGTTATTTGAAAAAATTTTAGCTAAAAATAAAAAAATAATTTTTTTCTTTTTTTTCATCATGCTGTACCCCCAAATTTATAGTAGCTGAAAATCTGTAAAAATTCTGAGGAGCAGCTGGTAATATAAGGATAAATTTTACAGAGTTTCAAATTTTTCGAACAATTACTTTAGCCGGAATAAAAAATTAATTGTTCAATGCCAAAAACCCCGTGTTATTTAAATGGGAAACTTGCATCGCTGTGCGGCACGGGTTAAAATTGAGATAGAGACCTGAAACTTTGAGGATATTTTTTTTTATTTATTTCGAACCACATAAGCTTCTGGGAGCATAAAAATTCGAAAATGTCCAAAATAAGGACCACCCTAATATATATATATATATATATATATATATATATATATATATATATATATATATATATATATATATATATATATATATATATATATATATATATATATATATATATATATATATATATATCAGAGATTCTGGAGTCAGAGTAGAGCTTTGCTTGTAATACTCGGATTATATTCTATCCACATACATATATATGTATATATATGTATGACAATATACAACTGGACTATACTAGACTCAATGCAACCGGCAAGAGGCAGCCGCTCGGCCACGGTCGCCTCGAGGCCTTCGTTCATACCACGCGCTGTTATGCAACACTCGACTGCCAGCAAAGTGCCGCACATATGAGCTTCCAATATATATGTAATAAATAACGGAATAAACTTATAGAATAATGATATTTAAATATATTACGCGCGAAAATTTTAAGCTCAATAAAAATCCATTTATTTGTATCCTATTTTTAAAAAAAATTTTTTTTTTGTTCAGTAGCTCGATACACTGTAAAAAATTCACGGAGTGAATGCGGATTAAATCCGGAGTGAATGCGGAGTGAATAATTTTTTAATTTAATCCCTCCGGAGTAAAATTTACTCCGGAGGGGAGTTTTAAAAATATTATTAGTAAAATATAACTCCACTAAGTAAAATCGAAATAAAAATTTGCGTATTACAGTACTGATCAACCGATACGCACACACACACGCACATATTCGCACACACGCACGCACACATTCGCACACACCGGAACACACGCACGCACACACCTGAAAACACACACGAACACATTCGCATACACGCACACACCCGAACACACACACGCACACATTTGCACACTCGCACGCGCACACATCCACAGACACTCGCACTCGCACACAAACGCTGTTTAAAAATTTAATATAAATTAATTTAAATGTTAAAACTCCGGACCGGAGTGAATTCGGAGTAAAATAAAATCCGCATCACTCCGCTAAAAAAAAACTCCCAATTTACTCCGCATGCGGAGTGATTTTTTTTAAAACTCCGGAACTCCGAGTGGCGGAGTGAATTCCGATATAATTTCAATCCGGATTCACTCCGGATTTTTTAGTGTAAGTGAATGTAATTTTTAAAAATTCAAATTTATGATTATTTTACCGCCAGTGCACTGAGATTAAAGAAATGAGTAATTACCCATTTTAAATTTTAGTCAAAAAAATAATTGTTTGAATAAATTTTTAAATTCTTTCATTACCTGACACATTTATAATTTTTTAATAAAAAAAAAAGTAAATAAAAATTGTAAGAGATCATTTTTTCGCACATTGATAAAATAATTTTTATTGCAAGTTAAATATTTTTAAGATATATAAGAAATAAAAAAAAATTTTGAGTGTAGACTCATTATTGTTGGGTAATTAATAAAGAAAGTATTAATATAATAATAATAATAATAATAATAATAATAATAATAATGAAATAAATGTTATTTAAATATGTACATAAAGTTAAATTAAATTGTTTTATTATCGTTAATATGACAATGACGTTTGTGATATGAAGAAATAAAATATTTCGTCATGTTGATAAATACAATACTGATAAAGAAGGATAGTTTTTAGATTAATGATTATGAAAAAAAAAGTTATGAAAAAAAAATAATATTTTTGAATTTTATTCATATCTATATTTTTTTAGGGATTACGATGGGATTGTTTGTTTCGAAGAACAAAATTTAATTATCGTAAAAAAAAGTATAAAGAAATTTATGTTTTTACTACGAACGCAATCTAACATCTGCAGTATAGATAACTGTTATTATCGTACATGTGAACAATATGTCTTATATATGGACAAATATATATATATATCATTTTATTTAATACTGTCTGTGTTATAATTATTCAAATTGATTTCATTTTAAAGGCCAGTGAACGCATGTTACAAAGTCTTTTTTTTTTTTTTTTATTTATCTAGTAAAATAATTATTTTTTTTTTTTGAGTAAAATTCAAAAGTTTGAATGTCACAGATGTTGAAAGATAGTTTTTATAAGCAAGCGTATAAAGGGGACGATGGGGGGGGGGTCACATGGGGTAGGGTGGGCAAAAAGGGGTACCCTCAAAATTGTATAAAAAAAATTTCTTTTTTTAAACGTTTTTTCAAAATTCCAAAAATCGAGTGTCAGTCAAAAATTATTAATGACTTTTGTTTTATGATAAAAACTACTCAAAAATTTTTTTTCACCTTTTTTGAGGGATGTCCCATTTTGCGCGCAAATATGAAATTTTTTTTTAACAGCAACTGAAAAATTTTTTGTTTACTTTGAATATCAATAGAAAAAAAATAGTGTATTTGAGTCCTCCCCCAATATACAAGACACTGGGGTAAAATGGGTCTATATATATAAATAAATATGTTATTAATTATAAACATTTACTTAAAGCTATTTTTAAAAAAATTGTAATTGACTCTACATTGTATTCGAAATACTGTTCATTATTTAGCTGTGTTGCATAATTGAACGAAAATAAAAATATATGCATTCAAAAGACTATTAATTTGAGGGTATTTTAAATGGTGGCTTAGTGCTGTGCGATAATTTGGATTTAATGATAGTTTGGATTAGTATTCAAATTCATTTATTCAATGTTCGCGCTACTCACTTCCGGTACACTTTTTTTTTTTTGCAAACTAAAATAGCTGGAGACTTCTGTTTGGGCTTAAAAAATTAGCTAAGAGTTCGTTGACCTCGCAGACTTAACAAGTTTCGATATTTTTATTTTAAATTATTTGTACAGAGCTCGGAAGATTCAAGTTTAACTTGTAAATTTCTCGTGTTCTTAATCGCCGTTTTGTTTCGAGCGAGAATTTTTAAAATTAACAGCCGAAGGATATTCTTCATATTTTTATCTTAAATTTCAAAAATAATATTATCTGTACAATTTTTCGAAAAAAGTGTACCTGAAGATTTAAAAATAAAACTTTCGGCAAAGGCTTTCAAAGTCAACACTTCTACAACCACTACTACGATTGCACTAAAGGAATAATTATTCTCTACCTGACAAGTCATTTAATCACATTTCGTAATTTCCTTCGCAATTTAATTTTCTAAAGGAATATTTTTTATAAGGATTTTTTGATAATTTAAAAGAGTACCTGTTACCTTAATCAAATAATTTTATTCCATATCACCTACTGGCCAAATGGTCTGCGATTAATTCCACAGGACTGATAATTACCTATTTCACCCAACATTAATTACTCTATCCACTGCAGCTTCACAACTCTATTATATATAAATATATCTAAAATATCACGATACCCATAAAAATACTTTTATAACTATTTGTCATATTAATAGACACCTCAAACGTCTAAATTTCAAAAGTAACAACTATGCAATCAAATCACTGAATTAAATAAATTTTAAATAATTTCTATTAATATATATATTTATTTTAATATTAACAATTTTTTGAGTCTTCTCGAACTTTAAGATGACCATAAATGGTATTTCTACTCTATATATAGTGTGTAAGAATTATATATAGTATATTAACACGAAAGACACTTTAAGTAGTACGGTAAATAAATTTTTCCATTGCACTTCACACTTGTACTCGGACATTATACTCACGCGAACTCTGGAATGCTCATAACTTACAACGCACATGTCCATTTATATATATATATATATATATATATTTGTATATATATATATATTTATTAACACTTGTTATTAAGTAAGATGACAATAAAAAAACAATTCCACGTATTGATTGGAATAAAAATAATTTATATATTTTTAATTTATCATATCAGGTGATATATTTTTTCGCGGTACTGACTAAAGTTGTTATTTTCCTGATAATATTTACCGACCTATTTATGAAAGTAAACAACTAATGACAATAATAATAATAAAAACATCAAAGTAAATATAAACCGGAAAAAATTAATAAAGGTCATTAAGTAAATCCGTATCATAATCGATTGACCTTCTGGCATTATACTAAAAAATCGCATGGCAAATGGCTTCAGGTATTACATATAAAACACGCGTGGGTCCAACAAATTCAAGGACTCACGTCGATGATTATTTGTGGGTCAAGAGAGTCACTTTATTTTGTTTACAATTATTTTATTATTATCAACTCTTCTTTTTCTCGAAATATTTTCAAGTGTTTACTGCATTTTAACACACAAGCGCACACATGGTCGCTTATATATATACTATAAATGTATGACATAATAAATAAAAATAAATAATAATTACACTGCAAAAATAACGGGGTAAATCCAGGCGGTGTAGGTGTTAAAATTTTCGGTGTTAAAAAAATTTCTTGGTGTTAAAATATTTTTCGGTGTTAAAAATATTTTAATTCATTAAATTTTGATATTTTTTTAGACGCCATACATTTTTTTTTCTAATTTCTATACGTGGAATTTTTTTTTACACCGATTTAACACCAGTCTTTTAACACCGCCAAATTACATTGCCGACACCGTTGTTATTTTTTTTTAACACCGCTCTTCTTACAATGCAGTATAAATGTATGACATAATAAATAAAAATAAATAATAATTACAGTGTAAAAAAAAACGGGGTAAATCCAGGCGGTGTAGGTGTTAAAATTTTCGGTGTTAAAATATTTTTTGGTGTTAATAATATTTTAATTCATTAAATTTTGATATTTTTTTATATGTCATACATTTTTTTGTATAATTTCTATACGAGAAATTTTTTGTACACCGATTTAACACCAGTATTTTAACACCGCCAAATTACACTGCATTATAAATTTATGACTATGACATAATAAATAAAAATAAATAATAATTACAGTGTAAAAAATAACCGGGGTACGTCTAGGTGGTGTAGGTGTTGGATTTTAATACCGAAAACGGTGTTAAAATATTTTTCGGTGTTAAAAATATTTTAATTTATTAAATTTTCATATTTTTTTATATGTCATACATTTTTTTTTCTAATTTCTAAACGTGGAATTTTTTTTAACACCGATTTAACACCAGTATTTTAACACCGCCAAATTACACTGCCTACACCATTGTTATTTAATTTTATCACCGCTCTTCTTACAATGCATTATAAATTTATGACTATGACATAATAAATAAAAATAATATGAACAATATTTAATTTAAAAATTATTGATAAATTTATGAAACAATAAATTGTAAATAAATAAATGGAAAATTATATTCGGTCTAGTGTATACATGATAAAATTAATAATCGAAAATTCTCATTGGAAACCGTGACGTTAACTCTTATCGCTAAACGATAAAACAATTCTTTTTATATACCTGTTACAAGTGATTAAATTTTTTTTTTCGATTCACCCAATGCCCGATAGACACGTTTGTTAAACATAAAAATACTTAATAGTAATTAGAATTACAAATAATTTTTTTGAATAGAAATTTTTTTTTTTTTATCAAATATTGCCTACGATTTATAAGACAGCCTAATAAGTAAAAGAAAATTTTTTTTTCTTCAAGTTCGGGCTTGGCAGTGCAAGTCCGCGAGACAGGAAGTTAACTTTGCCAAATGTACAGCAAGTTTATTGAAGAAACATTTATAGATATTTGTTATATATATTATGTACATATGTATATGAAAGACTGGCAATCGTTATAATTTTTAATGGTTGTTAAGGACGTCGCGACTCGCGACACTGCAAACATTTTATTGTTCTTATATACACGTGGATATAATTGTGTGTGCTCGTGTGTATGTTTGTGTGTTTGTGTGTTGTATTGATGTGGATTTAAAGGTATATTGTATGTATAGTATTAACCTTGAACAAAAAACACGTAGGTTATTAAACGTAAGGTATATAATCGCTCAAGTCAAGCTTATCAACGAGTTATTGTGTCGTATAATAAACTCACCATGACTTTTCTATTTAGAAAATTTTATTTTTTATTTTTCCTTTATTACTGTTTTTTTTTTTTTTTATGGGAAAACATTTATTGTATAAATTCATATTTTTATTTTTAAAATTGCAGTTTTGACAGAAGTATTTTTTTTTATGGTGAATTTATTAAAATAAAAAAAAAAAATAAATTAAACTCACTAGTCATTACGTATAATTGTGACTGAAGCTAATCTATGATGTTTAAATTTTATTTCACGTTCATTATAATAATTATTGTCATTATAATTCGTAATTATAATTTTCACAAGTCATTTAATGAACGGATTCACTCGAAAAAATATTGCGCACCACAAGCGCGAAAGCTGAGTGCTTGTGAACGGCTACCTTTTTTTCGACTATTTTATTTAACAAAAATATTTCTACACTCTTTTAATTACACCAGAATGGGTCAAATTGTATACTAGTCTATAGAGAATTTATTAAGGAACAATTTGAACCTAATATTAAGTCGATTCGTTATTTAATTAGTTTAAAATAAATTATTTTAACTCAAGAAACCAGTGCTGTCAATTGTTACGTATGAAACTTCGTAAACACGATAACTCTCGATAGACACAATTAATCGGCCAAACTTTTTTTTATTATCTTTGTATTCTTTATCACAAGAACCCTATGGAAAATCACTATCTAAATCCTTTTAGTTTAATTGTAATTAATTAAAAACGTAAAACTGATTATTCACGAAAAATTAAGCTGCCATTTTTATTTTTACTGTTGTTATTATTTTTTTCATTTTTTCTCTCCATCAACTACTGGCGGCAGCACTAGCGCAACAGTATAGGTTTGAAAAAAAAAAGAGCGACATCTAAGACAAAAAGGCGGGATATTTAAAAAAAATGTTAATAAAAAAATATTAAACTGAAAATAAGAAATAAAAAAATCAAATTGATAATTTATAAGTTGAATAAAAATTAATAATAAAAAAAAAAAAATTAATATTATAAAATAAAAGTAATGATTAAAAATAAAATGAGCGATTGAGGTGTGAACTTTTGGATTTACCGTTTTTTTTAAATTCCATTGAACTGACTTAGATAAAAATTATTTAAAAACACAAAATGAGTTAGTTTTCATTAAACTTTTATTGAGAACGAGACTCGTGTCTCTGCATTGCAGAGCTCTAAAATTAAAAATAAAAATTTTAAAATGCATTTTATTTTTCGTGTCAAAAACTAGTCAATTTTTTTCTTCTTTTTAAAAGAAGTAATAACTCTATTTATATTTAATGTAGAAATATATTATGTTTGTTTTTCTTCATGTGTTACGTGATTTTTAAATTCTTAAGTATGTCAAAAGAGTTAAAAAAAAACTTAAGTTTTAAATATTTAAAAATAATCAGAAATTATTTTAAATGAGTAAACAAAAATTAAAAAATATTTTTCGCAAAAAAAAATAATTTTTTCCTAAATTTCTCTACAAATTAAAATTGTAAAAATGTCAAAATAAAATAATTAATTTATTAAAAAATATATGAGTCAAAAAATACAATAATTTGAATTGTAATGAATCGGGAATGTCCCGGGGACATAATGACACGACCGCGACACCGCCGATGCCAAAACAGTATGAGGCAATAGGTAGTATCAAGTATATATATATATCTATATATATGTGCATATATATATGTGTCGGTACAAGTGCCAGCTCATCTTCAGTGCTCAGTTTAAATTTAAGACACCCCTCAAATGTCACACGCATTCCTAATGCGTTCAGCCAACTAAAAACATCCGCGTTGGGTCAAGAATCGGGATAACTTTGATTTAAAACTCACTCATTACATCTCAACATATCTATTATTACTAAAATAATATATAATATAAATAAAATACTCTCATATGATACAAATATGCGGGGATTATAATTTATTATTTTAGTACTACAGGCAAAAACTATTCGATACTTAAATTTAATTTCGAGGTCTCAATATATGTATTTAGTAAGAGTATTAGTTGTGGATATGCATCAGTTTAAACTCTTAACATTCACGATGTCTCAGTGATGACGAAATTACTGAATCTTGCAGCCGACCCACATTTATAAATAGAGACGCTTCTTCGACATTTTAAATACGTCTATGTATATTTTTATTCAATATGTATAAATATATATATACACTTACACATATATGTTACACACATATATATATATTACATATATACTGTCTGACTATTTACTGCTCATTCCCCTCAATCGACATTTTAACTTCAAAAATTATATTTATTTATAATTATAACCCGTGAGTTATTTTCCATCTTCTATTTTTATACTATTTCTAACGATGATAAATTTCCTCCGCCGTTTATGAATGACCTTATAAAGACAAAAGTGAAAACGTAAATATTTTTTTTTTATATCTACCTTGCAAATTTTATTTAGGCCCGATAACCTGAGGCAAAATGGGACATTTAGAAAACAAAAATAATTTTTTTCTTTTTACAAGTTTACAAAAGTGGGGCAAGTTGGTCAAATCTGACAGCGCGGTCAATTTTGAATTTTTAGTAGAATTTTTTTTAATCATGGCCCATTTTACCTCAATAAGTTGCTTTAGTCTTCAATAAAATAACACTAGAAATTTGAATTTGCCGCTGTTCAGACTGATCAACTTACCCGACTTTTTTCTACCCGCACAAAAAAATATATAAATAACATATATGTCCCATATAGCCGATACATTGACGCATATATGTCACATATATATTTTTTCGTGTGGGTACAAGCGGTAACTAAAAGTTGTTAACCAAAAACCATTTTTTTTTTATATCTACCTTGCAAATTTTATTCAGGGTAACCTGAGGCAAAATGGGACGTCATTTAGAAAACAAAAACAATTTTTGACTTTCAGCAAGTTCATAAAAGGGGGCAAGTTGGTCAAATCTGACAGCGCGGTCAATTTTGAATTTTTAGTAAAATTTTTTTTAATCATGGCCCATTTTACCTCAATAAGTTGATTTAGTCCTCAATAAAATAACCCGGGTCAAAAATAAAACTTGATTCAGGCTCGCTTCGCCTTATTTTCTTTTGAAGTTATCGATTTGCCGACGATTTATTGATAAGATCTCGACTTTTTCGACTTAAATTTAATTTTTTTCAACTTTTTGAACTTTTTTCATATTAGTTTCAACTTATTCGTCTTTACTTTGAGCACGATAGTCATTTACATTACTTTTGACTTGCTAAACCAAGTCGAAAAAAAGTCATTTATTCGCCTTACTTTCGCCTTAATATATCAAAATTATTTCACCTTAGTTCTGACTTTTTCGACTTATAATTTAAGTCGAATAAGTCTACATCAAGTCAGTTTCTACTTGATTTAGACTTTTTCGCCTTACATTTTAAGTCGAATAAGTCTAAGCCAAGTCAATTTCGACTTGATCTTGACTTTTTCGTCTTAAAATTTAAGTCGAATAAGTCTAACCCAAGTCAATTTCGACTTGATTTCAACTTTTTCGTCTTAAATCGTGACTAAGTAAGCCAGTTAAGTCTAAACCAAGGCGAAAACTTAATATATTTCATACCTCCGTAAAAAAAGTCGAGTTTGTCTTATGAAAAATGGCTCCAAATTTCGACTTGGTAAACCAAGTCTAAATCAAGTTTTATTTTTGACCCGGGAACACAAGAAATTTGAATTGGCCGCTGTTCAGACTGATCAACTTACCCTACTTGTCTACAAGTAACTAAAAGTTTTTAACCAAAAAAACACTTTTTTTTGCGAAAAAATGGTCTCATTTTACCCAAGATACCAACCGAATTGTCTTATTTTTTTCTAGTGTCTCATTTCGCTCCGGATTCCCCTACTTGTTTATTTGAATATTAAACAATCGTGACGAATGCCGTTAAAAAAAACATCAAATATGCATACAACAGGAAAATGCAAACGATTCGTTTTGTTCTTCCTCGTTTTTTTTTATTATATTATTTGATCGATGTCGAAACGTCATTTAATAAAAATATGCGACCCTGAACGAGACTTAATGTTTTCTATGGGTCAAAGTTCTCGTTTCAAATGTATTGTGAAAAAAATTAAGTATACGTTTGTTTGTTAATAATATTCACTTTTTTTTTTTTTTTTTAATTGGAATAATGTCACTAATAAGAACTATCGCTTGCAAAACTGTTCAATAAAAAAAATTTTTTTACGCACAGGTGATTTGTATTGAGTTAAAAATGAGCAAAATTTCGAAAATGTATTTATTGGAAATTTTTTTGACTCGCTAAAATAATCTATATTATTAAGAGAATAAGGAAAATTTTGTTCCCGCCATTTCTATATGATAGAATTAGTTAATTTTATTGAAATTAGTATCATTAGATACCCAGAAAAAAAGGATTTCTTGGCACAAGAATTTTCTACTCGCCCCATGAAATTTTTTTCCCAGCCCAAGAAATTTTTTGCATTATGAATTGAAAACAGAAATTTTCTCCCGGCGAGAACTAATTTTCTCAGAGCAAGAAAAAACTTTTTGAGTCAATAAATTTTTCCTCGTCCCAAGTAAATTTTTGTGTTCAATTTATAATACAAAAAAATTCTTGCGCCCAGAAATTCTTTTTTTCTGTGTAGGTCTTGACTTGAATTTGTGCCTTTTCATACTTAAAACTCTTTTCAATTGCCAAGTATCGAGATAAATAGATTTATCTATATCATTCGAATTACATTTAAATTCCGCGGGAAAAAAAGACGATTTAAAAAATTTAAAAAATTTAATTTGGTGTCAGTGAAAAAAA
This sequence comes from Microplitis mediator, assembly GCF_029852145.1. NCBI lineage: Eukaryota > Metazoa > Arthropoda > Insecta > Hymenoptera > Braconidae > Microplitis > Microplitis mediator. Next base: position 2,604,768 of record NC_079971.1, on the reverse strand, counting down.
ATATATTAGACGACTAATAAAAAAAAATTTGACTGTTTAGATTTTTTTTAAAGAATTCCAAAAGAAATAAATAAAAGATTCTCGAGTTGATCTTAGAGTATAGATTTTAATAAACAGATAAATTCAAATTATATTTTATAAATTTTGCAGTAATAAGACAATTTTTGAATTACATATAAAAAATAAAACTATTGAATTGATTAAAATAAAAAAAATGCATGCGCTGATTTTCGAATTTTCCAAAGTCCATTTTTGAATTTTTTTGTTAAAAAAAAATTTTGTTCATTAATTTAAAATTTTAAAAATTTTCAGATGCCCGCCGACTTTGCTGTCATGTTGCTCGTTATAATTATTAATTAAAAATTTGAAAATTACTTGAAAAAAAAAAAAAAAATTTCGTGTAATCGAACACGTTCCCAAAAATTTTTTTTTTCATAATCAATAGATGAATAATTCGGTAAAAAAACAAATTTAAAATTTAAATATATTTACTATGTTCAAATTTCGATATATATTTCTAATGTCTACTGATATTTAATGTGATTCATCGAAAACAGCTGTAGACTTTTTTTCTAAATGTAATTACTTTTAAATTAAAAACTGATAAAAAAAAGTAATTAGACACGGGTATCTAATTCAACGGTTGAAAGAATTTATGTAAGATAACACAACTTTTTTTTTGTCAAACAGCTGCAGTATAAATTTAATTTTAAAAACAGTGAAAGCGTTTTGTAAATTACTCAATAAAATTTTTTTCATTAAAACAAAACTTTTCTGTAAATATTTATTTACTCATTTAAAATCATCCGTTTTAAAAATAAACATTTGTCCAACAATATATATATAAATATGTGTCTATATTTATTTTTTGTTTCTGACATCAGTAATTATAATGTTTCCTATTTTATAAAACCTTTAGATCAATATCAAGCGTGAATTGGAACGTAACAGCGAGATCGACCCGTGACCTAGTGGACCCGCCCGGGCGATGGTGGCGCCACACATTAATTTATATTAGATCATTTTATTATGTTTTTTTTATTAATACTTAATTTTTACTATTAATTCTAACCCGTTGCTATAAAACCAAAGTGTCTAATAAATATATAAAGCCAATAAATAAATAATTAAAGTTTACAAAATTCATCCTATTAAATTATCAGGTAACAGAAAAATTTTATATTTATCCAATAAATTTAAAACCATTAAAAATCAGTGTACTGTTAAAATATATAGCACTGAAGCCTTTTGGAGTTTTGTGCCAGGAGCTAAAATTAATTCCGTGGATTAGAAGGACAGTCTTTTGGTTTCCCTGTCCCGCGTTTTTTTCACTTTAATTTTCTAGGACAATCTTTCATTGATTTAATAAATTATATATTAAATATAAATGCCGATTTTTAATGACAAAAATTACTTGTCCACTTTCTTCAGTTCAGTTCACGATTCAAGACAAGATTTTTATTCAACTTTTTCGTCTATACTCAGATTCTGTTATTTTTTGACAATTAAAAATTTTTGGATTTATTTTTGAACAATTAAATTTGACGAAAAAAAAAAAAAAAAAAAATGCACATGTAGAAAATTTAAAAGACTACAAGTGCAATTTTTTTAAATATTTTTTTTTTCATAATTTATCGTTTTTTTTAAATTCCAAAAATTATTAGACGTCGGCTAATTTTGAATCATAAGTTGACAGGCGATTAACAGTCTTTGGATTTTATTTTCAATAAACCAACGATATGAAAAAAAAAAACTAAAAAAATGCACATGTAGAAAATTCAAAAAACTACAAGTGCAATTTTTTGAATTTTGTTTTTTTTTGTAATTTATCATTTTGAAAAGAATTCAAAATTTATACGTCAGTTAACGTCATGATTAATTATTTTCAAATCTTTTTTTCAACAAATCAAATTCAAAAAAAAAAAAAAACTAAAAAAATGCACATGTAGAAAATTTAAAAAACTACAAGTGCAATTTTTTGAATTTTTTTTTTTTTTGTAATTTATCATTTTGAAAAGAATTCAAAATTTATACGTCAGTTAACTTCATGATTAACAATTTTCAGATCTTTTTTTCAACGAATCGAATCCAAAAAAAAAAAAAAACCAAAAAAATGCACATGTAGAAAATTTAAAAAACTACAAGTGCAATTTTTTGAATTTTGGTTTTTTTGTAATTTATCGTTTTGAAAAGAATTCAAAATTTATACGTCAGTTAACGTCATGATTAACTATTTTCAGATTTTTTTTTCAACAAATCAAATCCAAAAAAAAAAAAACTAAAAAAATGCACATGTAGAAAATTCAAAAAACTACAAGTGCATTTTTTTAAAATTTTTTTTTTTCACGATTTATTGTTTTTAAAAATAATCCAAAAATTATCAGACGTCAACTAACTTCTGTATCATTATTTTTTTAATTTTACAGTTACGTAACTTTATTTTTCGACCCTCTAATTTTATTTATAAACTCTATTCGAAACCGTAACACGTGATTACTATTGACCTCTTCCTTCCCCCATTCCTATTATCGACTGCATTAATCGGATGCACTTACTCCGGAATACAGCGCACATGGATCCTTTGACTAATTAATACATATATAAATATATGTAAGAAAATGATTTAATAGGCCGTATTACACATAACATTAGACTAGACAAACACGATAGATTGTGAAAGTAAATTTTACTAATAGACACCTCTGAGTTATATTTAACCATCTTAGATTTATCTATTGGTAAATTAAATGGCATCTAGGCCAATTACAAAACACCTCAGGTAATGTTTTAAAATATATAAAATTAGTATTTATTTTTTTTCATTTTATCAAGTCCATTGAACTATTTTTTAATTGTTTTACTGGGCCATTAAAATAAACACGGCACTAAAAATGAATAATAAAAAAAGTATAAATAAAATAAAAAAATATTACTCACTTAAATTGTGCTTGAGTTTGTTCGGAGCTTTAAACGATATTTTAAATAGCAACTTAATCAGGTGTACACGTGATCTTCACAGGTGACAGTAAATGACTACAATAACAATCACTCGATAAATATATATAAAATAAAGTAAAGCACAAAAAGTATATACTTAAAAATGAATTATTTGGTGCACCGAATAAATAAATATAATGGATGTATAAATATATATTTATTTATATATTTATATGTTAATTGGCATGCGATATGTAAACAAGCAAAGTCGCGTGTGGATACCTCGCGAGGTGAAATGAGAAATAGTTGTACGCAGTTCGGTGTACCAGGAGAGACTGAAGCTCCCGGATAGTGAGACCGAATTGCTAGCGAGGGTAGAGGGGATAAGGGTGCGCGTAGTGGACGAAAAGGGTCGAGTGGGGGCAGGGCAGCCCAAGGAAGGGGCGCCGAAGGACATAGGAGGGGATTCGGGCGTAGGAAGGGGTAGGGAAGTCAGAGTATGACGTAACAGAACAGGGAATTCAAAAGGGCTCGGGATGCAGGATATAAGGGGGTGGAGACCACGGGTCATTAGTGACACTGGGACACGGAAGTGAATCCCTGGTGGATTTTATATATACTTTGCTCTTTTTTATTCACTTTCTCTCTCTCTTTTGTATCCTATACACCCGTTGGTTACCACGTTGGGAATCCGCGTACTTGCAGATTTATTCTTACCCTTGTTTCTGTTCCGCGATGTGTAATTTAATTTGTCGGGTTTAATTGTTTTGTACACGTACGTGCGATTTAATTAAATAGCTTGTGTTATTGTGATATTTAAATTATTTTATGAATCGGATTTTTACTGTAATTATTTTTGTTTTTTTTTTTTATTTATTAACTAGTACCGATAAATTGGTTATTCATGAACGTAATGGCCTTTGATCTCAGGCTGAACGAGATCGCGTTTACATGCCAACCGGTTAGTCAGTTTGTTGTATCGACAAGAATTATTTTACCGGGTCAAGGTACTACTAGCAATGACATGGATGACTTATTGGCTGGAGCGACGTATCTGTGTGATTCGTTATTCCGGCTGCGTGCGGTAATTGACGGAACGGTCCAAGGTTATTTTACGCTGACATAATCTCACGCGCAATGCCTATGGGGATTTTAATAATTTATAATCGGACTAATTGTTTATAGTATTATCGAGAAAAATATTTTTATTTTTGTTTATTTAGGGGAAGGGGGGGGGGGGCAAAATGGGATACTCTTAAAATTTCGTCAAAATTTTTTTTTCTCGAAAAACTTTCGAAAATGGTCAAAAATGACATCTAGTATAATTTTACACTATTAAAAGCTAAAAAAAAAACATTTTTATATTTTTTGCGAAAAGTATAAATGAAAAAAATGTACAAATTTTATCGTACTACAAATTTATTTTCATGAAGTATCACAAATTAAGAAATTTATTTCTTTAATTAACTCAAGAACAATAACAACAATAATACTAATAAAAACTCTAAAACTGTAACATTGGTAATCATCATAATTTTAACTGTTACATTGTAACTTTCATAATTTTTTAATATTTTATAACTTTAGTGCTATAATATCACATTATTAACAGTTATGTTAATTTTCTAATATTCAATATTTAATTATTTCTCTTATAAAAATAATTTCTATGGAATGAAAACTAACTAACATTATTTTTAACATAAGTATTAAAATTTATAATAAATAACGATAACGATATATAACTGATTCATCGTTAATGAAAGATAAATCTCTAAAATTATTCACAATAATCACAGATAAATTGAGTATCGTCGTCCGAAACACGTAAATTTTATTACTTACATCAATTTAGAAAGACATTATTACATCAATTTTATTCACTTGAAAAAAAAAAAAAAAATTTACTTTTTTTTGGGGTATCCCATTTTGCCCGCAGAAAATAAAAATTTTTTTTCTGATGGCAGTCTAAAATTCGTTATATTTATTTCAAATAGAATCAAAATGAAGCCAATTTACGATATTTATGTCCCTAAAAACTAAATTTTTCGTTAAGTATTCCGTTTTGCCCCCCCCCCCCCCCCTTCCCCTATAAGAAATTGTATTCATTGGGGGTAATACTGACAATTTAATAAATTAGTCTTGTTTATTATAAATATAAGAGTAAATTAATATTGATATAATTTCATTTTTCTTAATATAGGACAATTATATTTTTTATTTACGCTGTAGAAATAAATTGGGTATTAAGTGAATTTTTTTTTTGTAACGACTTTTAATCACTTGTCTGGTTCAAAAAACTTTTTTAATTTAATTTTATACTATTGTTATTTTTAGCTGAAGTTCACTTTATTTTTTTTTTTAAGAGTAAAATTGATCCTACCAAAAACAGATTCTCTGTATAAAATCGCGCCAAGTACACGTTTAAAATTTTTTACAATTAAGACAAGATTCTTTTTACAAAAAAATGAATCAAATCGAAAAAATACCAAGTACCTAATATAATTCGAAATCATGGAAAACATTTTCATAGAATTGAACAAAAAATTGAAAAAAAAAAATTTCAATGTACTTGGTGTGCGTTACTAAATTTATTCAAGCAAAATTTTTAGAATTGATTTCGCATATAAATTATTTTCCAATAAAATTGAATGATATTCTTTTTTTCCAGTTTATAGGCACACCAAGTACATTGAAATTTTTTTTTTTCAATTTTTTGTTCAATTCTATGAAAATGTTTTCCATGATTTCGAATTATATTAGGTACTTGGTATTTTTTCGATTTGATTCATTTTTTTGTAAAAAGAATCTTGTCTTAATTGTAAAAAATTTTAAACGTGTACTTGGCGCGATTTTATACAGAGAATCTGTTTTTGGTAGGATTTGTCTTTTTTTTGTCGTGTTGATTGAGAATGATTTTAATCTACACTATTAGAAATCGAGTTATAATTTAAGACACGTAAGCCTATATTGTTTATAGTATTATTTTGTAGAAACAATAAAATTGTTTGTTAACAACTATAGTAATTTTGTACTGCTAAATATCATAATCTGATTAATCAATTTTTATAAAACAAGGAGCTGCAGTTGTTTAACGACAGTTCCCTTTAAAGTTAACGTCAAATATATACGTCAACGTCGGACTTTTTCCCTAATAGCACAGTTTGCTTGAGCAAAAGCTTACTGTACAAAAGTTTCGTTGAATTTTTCGTCAAATTTCCGTCACTTTCGGACTTTTCCGTTTTTGACGACAATTTATACACAACTTGCTATACAATTTGAGGTAAATTTACTACCCGAATTAGAATGCAAATTCACTTCAAAAGGTGACTAGAAAAAAATTTTTCGTCAATTTTCAGGCAAATTTTTGCATCAATTTATTGTTAATTTGACTTAAAAAATTGTAAAGTAATTTTTTACCGTAAAATTGTAGACAATTTTATGTATAAATTTGCTTACCGTCTGAAGTGGTATGAATGAACATTACCGACTTTTTTGTGTAGTCAAAATTTACCTCTAAATTGAGGAAAAATTAACCGCAAATTTTTCTTTCCAACTTTTGCTGTCAAATCGTCGGCAAATTCGGACAAAAAATTTCAGGCAATTTCAATGTCAAATTACAGTCAATTTCAAGCTAAAGTGGCTATTAGGGTTACTGTCAGGCAATGACGTTAAGTTGATTAAAAGTTTCATTTTAACCCTGAAAGCCACCTGAACCGCAAGTTAATTTCAAGCTACTGCCGTATTCTGAAGCCAACTTAAAAAAGAAAGCATTATCCAGCCAAGCTTGCCAGAAACTTTTTCGTTAAGGTAGCCGAAAATGTTTCACTGCAGAACTTACTGAGTAAGGTGTGGCTATCAGGGTAATTGTTGTCAAAAATGGAAAAGCCTCAAGTTGACGGATATTTCACAAAAAATTCAAGGAAGTGGTTACGTCCTCAGTGGCCTCAAGTGCCTCCATCTGTCAATCAATTAGTTAACTTGAAAAACATAAATAGCTTGTATACAAGCTGTCGTCAGTAACGAAAATGCCCGAAATTGACAGATATTTGACGAAAAATTCAAGAAAACTTTTATTCTAGTTTTGCTGTCAAATTGTCGGCAAATTCGGACAGCAAACTTTAGTAATTTTAATTGTCAAATTTCCTGAAATTCGCTGCCCAAATTTGTCGACAATTTGACAGCAAAAGTTGAAAATATAAATTTGCGGTTAATTTTTCTTCAATTTAAAGGTACCCTGATAGCCAAGTTGGCCGCAACTTGTCGACGACCTACTGCCGCAACCTGTCGCCAGATTGGCCGCAAAAGTTGGCATTTCCATAAGTTGTCGGCAACTTTCCGAGGAACTTGTCGACAACTCTCAGCTTGTGTAACTGTTGCCGACAACTTGTCTACAAGTTGCTCAGAAACTTGGTGACAGGTTGCGGCAGTAGATTGTCGCCAAGTTTTTGAGTAACTTGTAGCCAACATGTAGTCAACAGTTACACGAGCTGAAAGTTGTCAACAACTTGTCGTCAAGTTGGTTGCAACTCAGGTACACCAACTTTCTGATTAGAAACTCTGGCTATCAGGGATAACTTTTTACGAAAAAAAAAGTCGTTAATGTTCATTCTTACCATTTGAGAAGATGAGCAAATTTATTCATGAAATTGTCTACAATTTCATGGTAAAAAAATACTTATCAATTTTTCCAGTCAAATTAACAATAAATTGACAAAATTTGCCTGAAAATTGACAACTTTTTTCTAGTTAACTTTTGAAGTGAATTTGCATTTTAGTTCGGGTAGTAAATTTACATCAAATTCAATAGCAAGTTGCCCACAAATTGACGTAAAAAATGGAAAAGTCTAAAGTTGACGAAAATTTGACAAAAAATTCAAGGAAACTTTTGTAAAGTAAACTGTTGCTAAAGCAAACTGTGCAATAGCACACTTTTTATAGGGTATATTTCTATACTAAATCTTACTGACCCTAATAGCACACCCTAATAGCCACTTTAGCTTGAAATTGAAGTACCTCGACATTGAAATTGCCTGAAATTTGCTGCCCAAATTTGCAGACAATTTGACAGCAAAAGTTGGAAAAACAAATTTGCGGTTAATTTTTGCTCAATTTAGAGGTAAATTTTTACTAGAAAAAAAAAGTCGGTAATGTTCATTCTTACTATTTCAGAAGGTAAGCAAATTTATACATAAAAATGTCTACAATTTGGGGGTGAAAAAATACTTTATAAGTCAAATTAACAATAAATTGATGTAAAACTGCCTGAAAAATTTTGTTTAGTCAGCTTTTGAAGTGAATTTGCATTCTAATTCGGGTAGTAAATTTACGTCAAATTGTACTGCAAGTTGTATAGACATTTTATGTATAATTTGCTTATCATCTGAAATGCAAAGAACGAACGTTACCAACAATTATTTTCTATAAAAAATTACCTCTAAATCGAGCAAAAATTAACCGCAAATTTTTCTTTTCAACTTTTACTGTTAAATTATTGGCAAATTCGGGCAGGTAATTTCAATGATGTCAAGTTACAGTCAATTTCAAGCTAAAGTGGCTATTAGAGGAGTTAATTTGCAGTGGAGGTGACTATCCGGGTAAATTTCATATCAAACTATAGTAAAAAATATAGACTGGAGCTCCACTGGTGGCGAAAAAATTAATTATTGCTATAGAAAAACATATATCATTTACTGAATCATGGCATTTCTTATAAGTTTTTATTCTCTGGCAGTGCCCTTTTCGCATGAAAAAAATTGTAAAATGATTAAAAATGGGGGTGCTATAGTATATGCTGGCCTAATTTCATTATTTAAATTAGTTCTCATTACTAAAATGGGTAAAGTTTCATAATTTTATGACGAACAATCAATCATCTTTCGACTGAAAAAGGAATTTTCTAAAAATATTGTTTTTTAAAAAAGTTTTTAAAAATTGGAGCTAAATACCGTTCGGTCTACGGTATAGAGACACGGCAGGCTCGCGCCATGACACTTCACACATATACATGTGTGTTTAAACGTGTACTTGGCGCGAGACACTACCGTGTCTCCTGATTAGTTTTAAAAAGTGGTACTGAAAAAATTTTTTTGAGGAACTAGAAATTTTTTTTAGTAATTTAGGTATCATCAGAAGATTGGAAATTCGTAACTTATTGACAGAAAAAAATTAATTTGTAATATAAAATTTTATTACTTGATATGAAAGAGGATTAATAATTAATTTAAATATTTAATCATGATAATTAAATATTCATTGGACGTTTATTGATTTAAATATTGATGCCAGAATAGTTATATGTGGAATTTATATTGTCTTATTTAGTTTTTTAAATTAAACCGTTACTTTTCTCCTGTATTCAAAAGTCACCATTTTTTCACTACTGCTGTCACCAGTGCTCAGTAGGGGCAATAATAGTAAAAAAACGTCGTCAGCTGCTTTAGTGACATTCCATCGATTTTGGGCGTATATATTAATGAATAATGATTAATTAATTAATGTAATGAGACCGAAGTCTGCCTCCTTTTTACGGGAGACCGTTTCTGCACCCTTTTGGGCATACACGCGGTATGATTAATTAAATAAAATTCTAATAGTTGGTTTAAATAGGGATCTTTATTATTGGAGTCTGACGCCAATGGAATGAAAATTAGATTCATTAGTTGCGCTGGCTGGATCTTCTTTATGCACGGAGATAAATGTTGACTCGAACCTAGCAATTTTTATTATGCTGTCGACCAAACTTGAATCAAGATGGGAAGCATCCAAAAAATTATTATGCTGTATCATAATACTTACTACGCGCGAGAAACTTATCAATAAGATTTAATAACAATTACTTCCATACATTATAATAATTGTGATGATGCTTCACTTTCTGTTTCAAATTTGGTCGACAGCGTTATAGAAATTGGTAGAATTTGAGCCAATATTTTTCTCCGTGTAAAAGTCCGCACATTCTGACGGACATATCCTTGTATATTTTTTTTTTAAATTATTATACTGATACTACCTGTGTAAAAAAAATTGTTGAAAAAAGGTTAAAAAAGTGTTGACTATTCTAAACTTCAAAACGTGACACAATGACCAACTTTTTTCAAACGATTTTCAAACTTCTGAAAATACACAGAAAAAAACGGTTAACTTAATACTACAAACTAACATTTTTCATAGCAAAATACGTTCAGAAAAAACTCATTTCGAACTATTTCTAAACGTTTTTCGTTTTAACATATCTTAATAATATAAGGATATTTATTGATTTTTCTCTTGAAGTTTCAAAAGTTTGAAAAACGTTCATAAAAAGTTCGTCGTTGTGTCACGTTTTGAAGTTTAGAGTAGTCAACACTTTTTTAATCATTCTTTAACAATTTTTTTTACACGGGTAATATTTAAATGAATCAATTGAGAATCGCATCAAATATATATAAAACCCCTTTAGAGACACTGTAACTCTTAGGGGATTATTTACCCGTAAAAAAGAAATGAAATCTGACGAAATCGAGTCAGATTTCATTATATTTGGTCCGAAATTTAATTTTGACTTGATCATATCTCTTCAGATAAATTACATCTGCAATTTTTTTATTTTTGATGCACTCAGAGAAATTTTTAGTGAAAATTATCCAAAAAATATGATATTGTGAGGGCATGTACTACATATACTACTCGATAGCACGTTAATAAAGTGCAATTTCTACTAACAGCATAGTAAAAATTTAGTTACTGGCTAGATGTCCTTACAGTACCAAATTTTATGGGTAATTTTTACTCGAAAATTTTCTGCGTGTATAAAATCAGATACTTCGCGCTCTCTGCATTTTATCTGCGTTCACTTCCTAATTTTTTGACATTATAATTTTCAAAATAAATATAAAATAATTGTTCAATGTTTACCATTAGAATTTCAAAAGTTAAATTTAAAAAATGGTAACAGCTTACGAAAATAAATATATTATTATTATTATCATTATGTTAACTTCCAAGACTTGTTAAAAAAGTATTTGAAGTATAAAAAGTTACGGTGAATAGCAATCCGTCATATATATCTATATATATACCGTTTCAAGAGAGATTGTGCACCGCAATTGTGAACCGCTATGTAATAATAGCATTTTATCCTACTCTCTAACTCTTCATGCACTATAATATATCTTCTCATCTTCCACAAGTTACTTCTATACAACTATTACACATTTATAAAAAAAAAGTTTTAAAAATTTTGAGCTTTCAATTTTTATTAAGTAATTTATTTTTCATGTAGAATATTTAATTAACGAGTACTCAGAGTTGGATAAGAAAATAAAATAGTGCATTTCATATTCCGCGTTTTTTGGTGATAATTAAATATTTGTATGTCATATAATGTAATTATTTAATTATAACCAGGTAGAGATAAACAAAAGCTTTTGTAAGTTCAATAGCATTGTCTGGTAAAGCTTTGTCGTGGCAAGATAGAGTACAGAAGGAAAATTTAATTTATTAGATGTTGTCTGACATCTATACGTACATAACAAAGACTTGACCACATCAAAGGATACTCGGTATACTTAACCTTGATCTATTTAAATAGCAATTAATTTATATATACTAATCAAATCATGGTGTGTAGCAACTATAATAATATGTTTTACTAACGATTTTTCAATATGATGGTCCCCATGCAAAAAAAAAATCGGCCCGTTACTGGGTCGTGAATGGCTGCCAATTTTCAAGCATCGGCCGAAGATCGGCTAAATATCGGATGATAACGGTATGCCAAGCATTGGCCAATCGTGGCAATCAATCATCGGCCAAAGCTGGGTATCTAGAGCACTCGATCAAACCGTTGGCTAATGAACGGCGGTTAATTGTGCGCTGTTTTTCCAAGCAAAAAGACGGCTGCCAATGGTCCACCATGCACGGGCCAGTATTAGCCCATTTATTGGCCAATCATTGCAAACCAGGCATCGGCTGGTCTGTGGGAAAGTTTCGAAGCTCGGCGACTTTGTATGGGTCTATACCTAACCGATGAATTATGATAGATTATGGCAAAATTTTTTGAAAATTCCAGCATAAGGACAAATGCAAAAGATTTCTATGAAATCTATTAGAAATTCTTCTGACTAATTTTAAGGTTAACTCTGTGGGCATGTGTGTATGTTAGTAATTTGTATGAAGAATTTTATTTTTTTCGCTCACACCCTTCATAGAGTTAGTTTATGAAAGAGAAATTCTAAGCAAGTTTGTGCCCAAAACCTTAAGTTTAAGGATTACTGGAATTTTGAAAATCGTAAAAATATTATAAAAAATCAAGATTTTTATTTTCTTATTTTGCTCTTTCTACAAAGTTGAAAATTTTGTGTTCTTGTATAAAAATTCAATGGTTAAATATTTTGTGTCAATTATTTGATACCATCGAGGGTAAATTTAACTAAAGTTTAATGTGTTGTCTGATCTCAACAAGTTTTAAACCTGTATTATTGTTTGACACAAGTATGAGTTTTCAACTGTATCATTCCGCTGAAAAAATAGACTCCCTATTTACTCCGTATGCAGAGTAATTTTTTTTTAAACCCCGGAACTCCGAGTGTCAGAGTGAATTCGAATTGAATTAAAATCCATAATCACTCTGAATTCACTCCAAATTTTTTATATGTAAGGCGAAATTTCTACACAAACTGAATGATCGGAAAATTTCGCCTAAAAAGTTTCAAAATTCATGTGCGTCATAAAATCGATATTTTACGAAAAAATTTTCAAGAGCTATCTCCCCATAAAGGGGAACTGAAGACTGCACGCACGAATAAATAAGTATCCGGGCAAAATAGTATTATATATACGATTTATATCTTTAATAGTATTGTCGTATGTATGTTGTTTTGTCGGCATATATTCCCGGATATAGATTTTTTTCGTGTGGGCGCCCTGACCCTCATAAGGTTCATATAATCGGGCCTTTTTATCCATCCCCTATTAGGCGCTGTTTAGAAATCAGACAAGCCTGACGATTTTTCTATCAGGGATTATCTATTTTCTATATGGTGACATTCGCCGAAGTAAGAAAGAAAAATCTGGGAATCGGTGGCCCTGCGGGCCAGCCTCAAAACTTCCCGCTTTCGAGCTCGAAAACACTCTTTTGACTGGAACTGTTTTCTATGAACTTTTCAAGCACACACAAGTTAAGTTATATGTTCAAGTTTGGAAATTTATAAATTTTGTTAGTCGCGCGATATACTCCATATGTAAATTAATAAGGTATAAGTATTAATATCGTTCGCTTAGTGCAATATCAAAAATATAACCTATAATGTTATTCCGATTTCCGTACACGCTGGGTAATTGCGTCTGAATAGCCATACCAAACACACAATGGCTGATATAAATCAATTTTGGGATACTGTAATTCTTCCGAAATTACTTCAATGTAATCGGCATGGATTCAGATATTTATAATACACTAATGGCGTTGGGAGAAATTTTCATACCTTTTCATCAAAAGGATAAAAACATCAATAGAGCTAATTTTATTTATGATACACTGAGAAAAAAATTTTCTTCTGACAACTAAATTTTAGTTGTGACAAAAAAATGATTTGATTGCCCATTGTCAATCATATATTTGGTTGTTTTAACTAAATATTTTATGGTCCACCAACAAAACAAATTATTAGAAACTATAAAACATTTAGTAAAGATAATTTACAGCGGATAACCCGTTCCATAAATGCTGCAAGTTGGGAATATAATAACTCTGAAATAAGTTTCTTACCAGGGACACTACAAGTGGTGGGCGCGATCTAGCGGCGAGCACCGAACTACTCCCGCTGCTGCTGCCTAACACCATAACTTTTAAATCAATAATCATTACGTTCAAATATATATTTATTAACCTCGAATAAATATATATATTTATTCTAAATGAATATATTTTTTTATGTCTCAGTAATATTTATTAGAGTTAATATAATAATATTTTGCTCGAATATTTGGATTTGTTGGCACTATAAAATAGTTTAGTTGTCTATTAAAAAAATATTTTCTTAACTTTACCAAATGATTTTATTATCTTAGAGAGAGAAATATTAATGTCAACCAAATAGAGTCTATTAAATCATTTGTTAAAATTTACAATATAGATTATGTTGACGTAATAAATTTTAGCTTAACAGAATTTAACAAAACCGATTTAATTGTCCGAAGAGAAATTTTTTCTCCGTGTAAGTTACGTATCTTTCTTAAAATATATTTAAATGACATGGCAAACTATTTGGAAAATTCCAAAAATTTCGCCGAGTTATTTAATTCGTGTATGAAGACATGGAAGAAATGTAAAAACAGTAGTGTGAAACTCGATAACGCATTCAATCCGATATCATCTATGCTGACGCTCGGCGAAATTCAAAATCATCCTCACCCATTTTTAAAACTCTTTTTTGATACTTGAATTACATTTATACATAAAAAAATTTAAAAGGAAATCACCGATTCGTTATTTCAATGGATTGAAAGCTTCCTTAAAGATGAGGACATAAAGGATAAAAAAGTATCACTCATCACTCAATTGATAAAATATTTAAGGGATTTAGAAGCTGACCTAGCAATATTACTTTAATGCTAGTTCCAAAATTTGAATATTGTTTAAAAGATGGTGTTAATGGTGTTAATGATCCAATGGATCTGTTCAAAAATCATGTTTACAGTTTGGGGTTAATTGCTCTTAAGCAGTGCAGTGACACTGAACCTACTCCAGAAGCTTATGCCGATGCAATCGTAGAGGTTCACAAAATTACTGTCGTATTATTTCAAGTGAATTTCAGAATAACGGTCCAATTCGTAAGGTGTTTGACGAAACATGCACTACATTAATGTCGAACATTTCAATTCCATGTCCCGATATGGATAAAAAATCTTCTAAAACTTCCCGCTATTTTTGAGCTCCTTGAATTTTCAAGCATAATTCATGTAAAGGCACACTGAGAAAAAAATTTTCTTCTGACAACTCAATTTTAGTTGTGACAACAAAATGATTTGATTGCCAATTGCCAATCATACATTTAGTTGTTTTAACTAAATATTCTATGATCCACCAACAGAACAAATTATTAGAAACTACAAAATATTTAGTAAAGATTATTACGCGTTAAGTAGCAAGCATAAAATCAAATTGATTATCTGTTGTCACTCTGCTAATTTGCAGCAGGTAACCCGTCCCGTAATGCTTCAAGTTGGGAATATAATAACTCTGAAACAAGTTTCTTACAAGGGACACTACAAGTGGTGGGCGCGATCTAGCGGCAAGCACTGAACTACTCCCGCTGCTGCTCACTAGCACCATAACTTTTTAAATCAATAATTATTAGGCTTAAATATATATTTATTAACCTCGAACAAATATATTTATTTAAAATGAATATATTTTTTTATGTCTAAGTAATATTTATCAGAATTAATATAAGAATATTTTGCTTTAATATTTATTTGGGTTTGTTGGCACTATAAAATAATTTAGTTGTCTATTGAATAAATATTTTTTTAACTTTACCAAATGATTTTATTATCTTAGAGAGAGAAATATTAATGTCAACCAAATAGAGTCTATTAAATTATTTGTTAAAAATTACAAAATAGATTATATTGACGTGATCAAATTTTGTTGTCCCACACAGTAAAAAATATTGTGTATTTGTGTCGAAAACGGTTTGTGTTAAACTAACACAAAGTTTGTGTCACTTTTTGTAACATAAAAAATGTGTTATACACTCTTTGTTAACACATTTTGTGTGTTACTGTGGAATTCTTTGCGCCCTCTTGTGGCGATATTTCAACATAATCTTTGTGTTAAAAAGGGGTTACACAAAGTTTGTGTCGAAATTTCAACACAAATTTTGTGTCAACCGTTTTTAACACACAAACTGTGTTGATTTTACACAATATTTTTTACTGTGCAAATGAATTTTAGTTCAACAGAATTTAACAAAACCGATTTAATTGTCCGAAGAGGAATTTTTTCTCAGTGTACCTGATCCATAGAAAATCATACATGATCAAACATGGACGTGCACGATTCATGGAAAATCATGCCTGGCCATGTATAAAGGGCAATGAACATTCATACATGACTATGCTTGATCTAGCAGAGCCATACTCGATCATGAATGATAATGATTAGCGAAAAAATAATGGTCATGTAATTTGTAATGGTCATGTAAAAAAGTATTTATTTTGTGATTCGGAGTTAAATAATAGATGATAATAACCCTGATTATGCTCATGCAATATTCATTTTAACTGACAAAAGTGTTACAAGAAAAAAAGTGGTTTTTTGCAAGTTATTAAATTTGACTAAGTGATTTGACCTACTACCAAAAATATACATATGTATAATTATAACTTGTGGTAAAAACAATCCTATATTGTGAGTCCTCTGTAGATCTTCTCTATGCTCAATGTTTATACAGCCATCACAGTTACCTTTTGTTATTCAGTTTTGTATTATTAATTTTTAAAAAATTGGCTCGGCAAAGCATAAATGGACAAATTTTCTAAAAATTCCTCGCAATTTAATAATTATTTTTAAAAATAAATATAATACAAAATATTTAGCAAACAAAAGTTTCAAAACATTAGTTTATCAATTTTTATTTAATCCTTCACATATATTTTTATTTTTAATGAGAACTCTACACTTTAAATTTGAATTTATGACTTTTTAAGTTAAGATTAATCTCACCAGGTTTTGTTATAAAAATTATATGTCACGTTATTATATTCATGTTTTATAATTAAAATGAACGATATATGTTATTTTCATTTTTTTTTTATATATTAATTTGAATGATATATTATTAATAAAATTAGTCGCAATTCACGAACAATTCAATGACACATTTATTCACATTTTCCCTGAAATTTAATGATAAAAATTCTCTCTTTAGAACAAAAAAAAAATAAAATTTATTAATTGGAAAAAAAAATATCCTCTCATATAATATCAGAGAACATTAATCTACGTTAATCCATTTATGCATCTATTTCAAAGAGGATTATCACTAATACATTATTCCCTTCACTTTCAGAATTTTTTACTTTTATATTTTCATTATCATTATTATTATTATTTTCACCTGTTTTTATTTTCATTCGCATTGTTCTTTATGAAATACGAGAAAAATACTCCAAACAACTCGGGAACCCGGTAGGGTGATCCGTCTTTTCTCCTGTTCCTTTTTTCGTCTATTATTTTTGTCCTTTTTTTTTTTTTTATTTATTTGTATAGTTTTTTTATGCCACTTTTGTCTCGTTTCCCAGTGACAAGTATCCCTTCTTTTTCTGCTTCACTTTTATAACCATCCCTTTGAATGAAAATGACATTGCCGCGAGCCACAATACGACCAAGCGATAGAAATGGCGGCTTACGAATTAGGTCACACGAAGGATAAGGACGACAAGTTATGTATTAGACAGTTTGTATATATATATAAATTCAGATGAGTTATGAACGTTAGTATAATATAAGAAGTATGATGTATACGTATTTAAATTTAGGGTGAGGATAAATTTCGTCATGGGAAAGTGACATAAAAAATACGACGTTCAAGTACAAAAAAAAATTTTCTGCTTATTTTTTTTTCATCATTAAAAAGTTATGTTTTAAAATTAGTGTATTCTAATATTTATCAATACTCTGTGACTGAAATGGAGTAGCAAATAATTTTTTGTGAAAAACATAATTTATTTAAAATTGTTTCAGATTTTGATAAATTTTATGTGTCAAGATTTTTTGTATTCGAATTAAGTCCTTATGAGTACACACTCGAGTCACAATCCTTGTTTAATTTTTTAAAAAATATTCATTTTGTAGAGGTAACCAATTTGGCCATAAATAAAAACGAAAATTTGGTAATTGTTTATAAGTGGGGTTCTTGATTAAACAAAACAATTCACTAAATGATGAATATATATTAAACTGATTATTTTTTTCTTCATTTTCGATATTTCACTTAAATCGTATGTTATTTGCAATTAACTGAAAATTTTCTTAAATAATCTAAATTTTATTGCTTAAAATTAATTATATTAAATTTTCAGTTAATTGCGAATAACTTACGACTTATGAGAAATATTGGAAATTTTCTCTGAGGTAAGTTGTAGGAAATGAAATGCTCTACAAAAAATGTCCTCTAAAATTTTCGGATAAATTTGATGGTTGCGTCAAAAAATGTAAAAATTTATCGTCAATCTAATTTTAACTTCCAATTACTTTTGAAGAAATAAAAATATCGAAAAATTATAAGAGACCTTTATTGTAGAGCGTCAAATTTCCCATAAGAATATGTCTTGAACATTCAAAAGTATTGGTCCCACCGAGAGCTACAAAATTCCAAAGCTTAAAAAATAAATTTTCCCATGTTATTTAAACGGGAAATAGAATATCGCGATGCGGCAGTTGTTTATATTAATATTAAGAGCTCAAACTTTCACAGTATTTTTTTTTCGTCATTTCCAACAATATTTTCGATATAATGAAGAAAAAAAAAATTAGTCGATTTTTTTGAAGCAGTCTAATGTATATCTTATATAGTATTAAAATTGAATCGTTTCTTTCAACCAGGGGTCAACATGTATTTCAAAAAAGCAAAAATCCAATATTAGGCAAATTGCTTTGAAACCAATTTCAACAAGTATTCGTTGGCGGATTGAAGATATGTCTGCTTAGTTAGGTGTTATATAAAAGCATCAATAATATATGTGTAAAACCAAAGGTATAAAATATGCTTATTTTCGAGATTATCTTTAAGATTTTTCAGTTCCGTGCTACACTGCACTAATTGACATAATTTTCATACTTTTCTATGCATTGACTCTTAAGTCAGTCACCAAAACATAAGTTACATGTCTATGTGCTATAATAGGTAGTAGTTTCGTCCTGAGTACGTTAACGGTCTGATCAGCAAAGCTATGTTAACGTACTCTTGCCTCGGACGAGGCCTATACTAGTACGCACCGAACTAAAACAATGTAGCGGGTTTCGTTCGACACTAGTAGTAGAGGGAGGCAGATACCGTCCAAACTGCTTGCATCTAAATGTTAGGTGAGCTGTTGTACACCGTAAAAGTATAGAAATAATAGAAATATGCCAATTTTCAAGTATTACAAATGCTCTTATATCATTTTAGCTCTTAGATAAACCCATAGAATTCCACCGTCCATCTTATGGTATCATATAAAAATTTCAATCATATATTTGGAAATTTATTTTTGAAAATTAGCAATATTTCTTGTCATTTTCATAAATTTTATACATTTAAGGTGCAAGGCCTGAATAGGTATCTAGTGTTAAAGACACAAATACATACAGGGAATTTAATCCACCGTGTAGCTGAACACGTGTAAAAAATTTAATTACGGATATTTAAGGTGTAAGGACTTGGAACTTTGAAAAATGTGGTTGACCCTGATTATAAATAATTACCCCCGAGTGGGCCATACCCTGCTGTGATTTGTCTTAAAAAATCATGGCGCCCAAAAAGCTCGAAGATTAGAGATCACTTGGTGATGGAGGAGGGCAAGTTTGTGCAATGGCATGCCTGAAATTTTTGTGATTACAAGTGGAAGAAACCTTTTTTAAGGTATTGAGGTAAAGTTGCGTCTCACCACTAATGCATGCAACATTTCGACCAATACAGGAAACTGGTACCACGGGGGGCCTTTGCAAGCCCACTTCGACCACAGTCTCTTTATTTCCTGAGATAGTAGTAGTGTTTGGCCCAAGATAGGTATGGACTCGTGGTGGATTTTGGTGCTCTCTTAAAGTGAACCAGTGAAATTCCACTGATTCAACCAGTGAAATTCACTGGTTTAACCAGTGACTAAAAGTTCACTGGTTGAATCAGTGAACGCCGCGCTCACTGGTTTCAACCAGTGAACTAAAAATATGTAAGCGCGCGGGTACAGCAGCATTCTGTACATGAGTATATTTAAGTGTTTTATTGTGTCAATAAATAAGTAATATTTATTGATTATCTTCATGTAATATTTAAACTAACTTTTATATAACAATAATAATTATATGATAGAATTTTTACAGAGTTTAAAAATAATAAATAACTTTGGAGTAATTTCAATAGCTTGGAGTTAACCTCAAAAATGAATGACAATTTTAAAATTAAACAATATAAAAAGCCCATTGAACATGGAAACAAATTAAATTTTTATAAATCCTAATAAATATTATTTATTTTATTACTAAATATTTTTTAATTAAATATAATTGTTATTAAGATTCTTTTAGTTCACTTTGTTTTTAAATAAACGTTTATAATAAAATAAAATTAATCTAACCTATTGTGTTTATATTTATGTAGTACACCGGCGTATCACTGGTTCAACCAGTGAGCCAAGCGATCATCTTAGTCCACTGGTTGAATCAGTGAATTTCACTGGTTAAACCAGTGATCGCTCGATTCACTGGTTGAACCAGTGGATTTCACTGGAGAATCAGTGAAATTTCACTGGTTCATTTTAAGAGAGTGAGGCACCGACACGCGAAAAGATCTTTGATCTGGTCACTGATCCTAGGGTAAGCTAATATAAGTTTATGCTCATATTTCGCTATTATAATATTATGGTGAATAATAGGGATGTTACGAAACGCGTGTATGCCCAAAAGGATTAGGTAAAGACCTCTCGTAAAACGGGGATGGACTTCGGTCCCGATACATTAATTATAAATAATTACCAACAATTTTTTACAATACAAGATAACATATATAAAAATAGATTTAAAATATGAATACAATTGACTTTTTTATCTTAACCCCCCCCCCTTTATCTATTTAAGCATAAATAAATTTTTGAATTGTTGGTATTTTTAAACATCCGTCAACTAATTAGGCTCTATAACTACGAAATTTCTTTACTAATCCTACAAGGCTTTTGCTGGATTCCGCGCGTTTTCATCCCCCGACAAAATATCCTACGGACAAAATATCCCCCGACAAAATATCCTATCAGAAAAATTTTTTTTTTATTTAAATGTTTTATTTGTACTATTCACAACTAATTTGGGTGCTTGTTTTTCAGGAAAATTGTGAAAATTACATCGAAAGATATTTTGTCGGGGATATTATGTCCGGAGATATTTTGTCGGGGGATATTTTGTCCGTAGGATATTTTGTCGGGGTTATTTTGTCGGGGACATTTTTTTGGGGGATGAAAACGCGCATTACCTTTTGCTGAAGGCTCGATTTCTTTAAAATATCATCAATATTTAATTACTTTAAGAAATTAAATTTGTAGATATTTGCATAAAAAATTATACAACCTTACAATGATTGAATTAAATAATTCTTACCAACAATAATTAGTTGTTCGTCTTTTGTAACATTTATCTATCGAAATCGTTCTTAATTTACCATTGCAGTAATTCAACAAAACGATATGATTGTATTGTGGTCTATAATACGTAAGTGTACATATATATGGATATGTATACATACATACAGTAGAATGCAACCCCTATATACCGACCATTACTTCTCTTCAATTCACATCGTTTCGATCAGGATGGCAAAGTTGATTAAATAGTGTGAGAAATTGCCATCCCAACTGGGATATCACACGAATGGTAGATATTATCGAAAATCGATTTGCCTTTTCTCCAGGGCATCTGTGTGTCTTGTTATCAGAGAAATTGGATCCATCCGCATTTATCGAGGTCGATAGTTGACCTCCATGGCTATATAATATTATTATTATTATTATTATTAATATTGATGTCGTTACTTGTTGGTTGATCACTAATAAATTTTTAATACTATAACGAGAACCGCAACAATAACAACAACAGCAACACATATATGATATATTCATATTAGAAATTTCATACAAAAAATTTAATCCTGTTTTATTAAACTATTTATTTCATTTATAGATAATCTTATTCGATCAAGGACGTTGTAATTTAATTATATCGTATAGATTTATCGTTAGATATACTATATTTTAATGTGCAAATTTAATTATTTAATCAACTTTTTATTTAATTATTGTAATTTTTCTAATTACGGACAAATGTTAATTTTTTTACTTTATAATTTTACTAATCTTCGATAAAATTTTTATTACAATCGATATAAAAATGGTCTTGTAATTTTTTTTGAATGGTTTTCAAGATCAAAATTTTGTGCAAAATAGTTTTGTGGGTTGAGTTGGACTAGTTTTATACATTGAATTTTTTTTTAGTAAATTTTAATTTAAAAAAAAGTTCAAGGGCTCGGAAAGAAAATTATGGGAACTTTTGCTATGCATTATGGGAATAGTTCCCATAATGGTATGGGAAATTGTACCCATACTATTATAAGGATGGGTCCCATAACATTATAGGAATAGTTCCTATAATATTATAGGAATGGTTCCCATCCTGCTATTGGAATAGATCTTATACCAATATGGGAACCATTCCCACAATGTTATGGGAACTATTCCCATAACATTATAGGAATGGTTCCTATAATAGTATGGAAACTATTACCATAATAGTATAGGAATGGTTCCTATAATGCTATTGGTTTAGATCTTATACCAATATGGGAACCATTCCCACAATGTTATGGGAACCATTCCCACAATGTTATGGGAACTATTCCCATAACATTATAGGAATGGTTCCTTTAATAGTATGAAAGCTATTCCCATAATAGTATAGGAATGGTTCCCATAATGCTATTGGAATAGATCTTATACCATTATGGGAACAATTCTCATAATGTTATGGGAACCATTCCCATACTATTATAGGAATGGTTCCTATAATAGTATGGAGACTATTTACCTTAATATTATAGGAATGGCTCCCATAATGCTATTGGAACAGTTCCTATGATTATGGGAATGCTACCGATAACATTATAGAAATGGTTCCCATGGTATTATAGGAACCATTCTTATAATGTTATGGGAATAGTTCCTATAATTTATGGGAATGATTCCTATAAAATATAGGGTTCATTCCTATATATTATGAAAATGATTCCCATAATATTACAGGAACCATTCCTATAATGTTATGGGTAGCATTCTCATAATTATAGGAACTGTTCCTATAATTATGGGAAGCATTCCTAAAATTATAGGAACTGCTACCACAATTTATGGTCATAATTCCTATGTTGGTATAGGAAAAATTTTTATAGAATTATGGGAACCGTTCTCATATTTTTCTTTCCGTATGGAGACCAGCTTGAAAAAATAATTATTTTGATTATGAGTCAATTTTTTTTTTCACAGTAAATCACTACTTATAATATATGTCGATAAATATATCAATATTATAGAAGTTATTAGTTTGCAGGAAACTTGACACGAAATACTTTTAATAAATTTTTATTTAAGAGAATTAAAATATGACCATGTCAAAAAATATATATGTCATCATATCAATATGACTTGTGACATTTCATATCATGGATAATATTGACTATTTTCTTTTCGATATATCTTAGATATTGAGAATTTTCAGTTTATTTGCCTTTTTACTTTTTTTACTTCCTTTTTTTAAATTGAAGGTTGGACTTTTCTTACATCTTTTTTTTCTTTATTTTTTTTTACGGAGATCCAATAATAATGTCGAGAAGCATCAAAAGTACTTTGAGCACGTCGAGTAGACCGTGGAAAAGTTCTCAAGGCAGATGGTCATCGTGCACACCGTCTGCGGTGACAAGTGAACTAATAACTGATATATATGTATATACTAAATATATATTATATACTTTTACAACATTATTGCAGTGAGGTTTCAGATAAATTCTGTCACAAAAAAAAATTTTTGTATTTTTTGTGCGCGTATATGTTCAAACTTTTGGACATTATACTCAAAGTGATTAAAAATTTTTTCTAAAATTTGACCCACTACATACACAGTTACAAATTTTGTGTTAATTGAACACTGCGTTTATGTTGATGTTTAACATAAATTTTATGTTAAATAATTGGACACAAAATCTGTTATTTTGACAGAAAATTTGTGTAAATTTAACAAACTTTTCGTGTCAAAATTAACTAATAAATATAAGCACATAATCTAACCATCTCAAGTATACTGATCTGACCTTAGTACAACTTCCGTCAATTTAGCAAAAAAATTAGTTCGATTTTCAGTGATTTTTCTAAAAAACGGAGCTACGAATTATCCTCCCGAAATGAGAATAAAAAAATCATTGAACCTGATCATAAAAATATGAAAGTTATCTATGATTATATTTAATTGTCAATCAATTAAAATCCAAGTTTCCATGCAGACAATGCCGCTACACGGAAAGAAAATTATGGGAAGTTTTCCTATGCATTATGGGAATGGTTCCCATAATGGTATGGGAACAGTACCTATACTACTATAGGGATGGTTCCCATATATTATGGGAACCATTCCCATAATAGTATGGGAATGATTCCCATACCATTATGGGAATGGTTCCCATATTGGTATAGGAACTATTCCTATAATATTATGGGAACTATTCCCATAATGTTATGGAAACCATCCCTATAATATCATTAAATTTTTTTTTTGCACAATAGTGTAGAAATTTTCCAAAATTTGAATTTTCTTGAATGTTTTGTGCTGACAAAAAATTCTTGTTAAAAATTTTAATGTTTTTTGCCAAATACGATTTTTTTTTCAATGTTTGAATTTTTGTTTTTTTGTTTAATAATGTTTCTGTGTATTGTAGAAGTGATTACCACACTTTTCTTTAAATTAATTTTTTCATGATAATATGGGAACCATTCCCATAATATTATAGGAATGGTTCTCATAATGATATGGGAATGGTTCCCATAATAGTATGGGAACCGTTCCCATAATGGTATGGGAACCATTCCAATTGCATTATGGGAATCATTCCCATAATATTATGGGAATAGTTCCCATACTATTATAGGAACCATTCCCATAATATTATGGGAATGGTTCTTATAATTTATGGGAATAGTTCCTATGATGGTATAGGAAAAAATTTCACAAAATTATGGGAACCGCTGCTATAATTTTCTTTCCGTGTACAATGATTTGGTTGGTTACAGTAGTGAAGAAACGCGCGGGTGTTTAGCTAAACAACACAAATTTTGTGTTAATTTTCGAATAACACAAGAAATTTGTTACATTGCAGAATTTCTTATCATTTAACACAAAAAATCTGTTAAAGTATCACGTTGGAAAAAAAATGCTAACTATCACCATCTTGTAATAGCGAATGATTACCATCTGTATGTGATGATCATTGTCATGCTTTTATGTTAACTATTACTATCGGAGATGGTAAGCATTTTTATTTAGACGGTAATCATTCTTATCCCTGATGAGAATCGTTACTATTTTAGAAGGCTAAATTCAAAAATTTTTTCGACATAAGAAATATCACTATCTGGATGGTAACTATTACTATCGGCAATAGTAATTATTACCATATGAGAAACAAATAGTTAGCATATAAGCATGATAATGATTATCACATTCAGATGGTAATCATTTCCTATTACAAGATGGTGATAGTTAGCATTTTTTTTTCAGCGTATAAAATAACACAAACGGTTTGTTGAATTAACAGATTTCTGTGTTGAAAATCAATACAAAAAATTTAACCGAATAATTTTATAACACAAATACATAAAATTTGTGTGTAGCTCTTGGAATAATTCAGAATTTTTTTTTTTTATTCAGTGTAAATAAAAATTTTAGAACATTAGAAAATTTTTCCCCAAACTGGTGTCTTATTTTGCGCTTGATTTTTTTATATTAAACTCATAAAATATGAGATAGACACTTAGTAGATTTTATAAGTATTTTATATGAGGAAACAATTAATAGTGTGACAATTTATGAAAAAATTAATTTTATGACTAAAAAAAATGTATTAAAGAATAATTGACTGTGTAAATTTAAAAAAAACTGTGACAGAATATAATTTTTCCATTATGCATAATTGTATAGGTACTGAAATAAAACAAAAACAATAAAACACAACAATGAGTGCTCTCGTCATTATCGTCTGTACAGAAATAAAAAAACCAGTTTGAAAGAACTGAAAAAATAATAGTCTGGACTTAGACCAGAACCAACTCGACGACATTTAGTATTTAGTATCACATACGTATCTACTATATAAAGTATATAACAAAACATATATAATAGTACATCGATTCGCTGCGTATTAGTTGACTATTGTTCCACTCGATGTATCAGTATCACCACAAACGACAAAAGATTTTTCACTGGCTATAAAACCTTATCGAACAAAACCACAAATTTTTTTTCATCCGACAGTAAACACTACTTTTTAAATTAATTGTTATGTTATACTTCCCAGCCATTCGATCTGAATAATATAACATATATACTAGGGTGGGTTGAAAAAAAACTTTTTTTTTTTTTTCTTAGCATGGGGGTAGAATTTGTACCTTGTAAAAAAAAAAATTTTTCAAGAAAAAAAAAATTTTTTTACTCAATATTTTGAGGTGGCCCACTCGTTTTTTAAATAAATAATTGAATAAACGGGGTAGCTCCGACGAAAAAAATTTTTTTTTGTCCAAAATCGTGGAAAACATCTAATAATTGTCGAATGTGATTTTTTTTTACTTCACTTTAATTTTAATTCAAAAGAAAATGCTTTTCATTTTTGAATTTTTTACGTAAATTACAAAAATAATAGGAAAAAAATTTTTTCAACTCCTGACTTTCAATTAGCTTTCAAGGGGACACCCTACAGATTCTAGAACACCATGTAATATTTTTCGTTGGGACGACCCCGTTTGATCAATTATTTATTTTAAAAACGAGTGGGCCACCTCAAAATGTTGAGTAAAAAAATTTTTTTTTTCTTGAAAAAATTTTTTTTTTATAAGGTACAAATTCTACCCCCATGCTAAGAAAAACAAAGAAAAGTTTCTTTTCAACCCACCCTAATATATACACAGTAAAAAACGAATCGTCAAAGTGTAAAAAAAAACGTATGTTTGTCACAGTACTTTTTTTTTGTGAACTGTCGCAATCGATTGATTTTTTAACACATAAAAATGTTATTTTATTCGAAAGTAACACTTTTTATATGTTACTGTCAAATCAACACACAAAATATGTTAAAAATAATCTCGACCATCACAAAAGAATTCTTGAAAAATTTTTACTTTTAACATATGCGTATGTAACATTTTTTAACACTCACAACATGTCAAAATAACACATAAATAAGTGTAAAACGTTCGTTTTACACACGATATGTGTTGATTTTGACGGATCCTTTTTTACTGTGTATCTACATATGTAGGGGAAGAGTGGGAAAAGTGGGCCCCTGGGGGCAAAGTAGGCCCCTTAAAATTTTCTATACGCCAATAAATTCGGACGGATAATAAGCTTATCGAAATTTCTTATATAATGAGGGCTAAAATAGACCAACAAAACTGTTCATTAAATATAATTTATTAAGAAAGTTAAAGATAATAAAATTACGAAGTTTTTTGGAGGGCCCACTTTGCCCCTAATTTTTGATTTTTAAATCTTAATGGACGCAGCATAGTAACGTGAAGATAAGTATCAAGGGTCTAAAAAGAAGTAAACGCGTAAAAAAATTGATATTATAATTATTTTCCTTAAAGGGTCCACTCTGTCCCCCTCTCCCCTATATATATTAGAATGCGCCAAATAAAATCGATATTTTTTTGTATCGGTCCCATGCGAAAATTTTGTTCCGTGAAACAAACAAAAAATTCAGCCACTGAATAGAGTCTTCTAATTCAATTACAGAGCTAGCGCTCGCCTAAAGAAAATTTCCTGTTTCAGTAACATGGACAAAATTTTTTTTGAAGCTTGGAATTTTATAAGTCACCAACTGATCAAAGGATTGGCACAACCAAACATATTATCGTAGAAAATTACACGCTCTACAAAAAAGGTCTCTTATAATTTTTTAAAAAATAAGAAGTGTTCAAAAATTTGAATTATGCGATTTCAACAGCAATATTTGATCCTACTCGATTCTAACACTATTTGCATATCTTTAATAAATATTAATATATTTGGTTATTTTCAAAAAATATCAAATTATCTCATTTTCGTTTGACTATTTTTTAGTTTTATTGCACACCTCAAGCGCGAAAGCGCAGGTGTGCTTTATGGACGGTTTTTTTTATTCGACTATTTTATAATATTAATGATAATAAAAATAATAATAATAATTGTCGATTTTTCTACATTCATTTTTTTATGTATTCATATATTTTTACTGCACAGCTTCACATGAATATTTTAGAAGCAAAGAAAAAAAAAACTTTCAAAGCAGCTTGTTCAACACCTGAGATAAGTTCAACGGGAAAAATCTGCTTGCTCGTGATTACTGTTTACATGCAGTTTCTACTTGAATTTCTATACCTTCCACTTGGAAAAATTTTCACTCAATTATTTTACTTTCCTCAAATATATACCAATACATATATCTACATTTTTTTGCAGAGAGTTTGAGATAAAAATAAGAAAAGAAAATATATGTTTTTAAATATAAAACTAAGCAATAGAAATATATGACATATATATGTATAAAATTAATTATTTAGAAATTATTTACTACGTAAATCGTAATGTCCAGGTCTTAGCGCTTTTTATTGATTTATTACTTGGTACTGGAGAGATAAGAATTTTATTGAGAAAAATTAGATCCTTACATGGCATAAAAAGGGAATTTACATTAACTAAAGTCAAAATTATGATGAAAATAAGAATAGTTAAAAGTGTAAAGAAGCTGGTTTTCGACTATAGATTATGTTTGAAATACTGTTCATTATTTTGCTGTTGCATAATTGAATGAAAATAAAAATATATGCATTCAAAAGACTATTAATTTGAGGGTATTTTAAATGGTGGCTTAGTGCTGTGCGATAATTTGGATTTAATGATAGTTTGGATTAGTATTCAAATTCATTTATTCAATGTTCGCGCTACTCACTTCCGGTACACTTTTTTTTTTGCAAACTAAAATAGCTGGAGACTTCTGTTTGGGCTTAAAAAATTAGCTAAGAGTTCGTTGACCTCGCAGACTTAACAAGTTTCGATATTTTTATTTTAAATTATTTGTACAGAGCTCGGAAGATTCAAGTTTAACTTGTAAATTTCTCGTGTTCTTAATCGCCGTTTTGTTTCGAGCGAGAATTTTTAAAATTAACAGCCGAAGGATATTCTTCATATTTTTATCTTAAATTTCAAAAATAATATTATCTGTACAACTTTTCGAAAAAAGTGTACCTGAAGATTTAAAAATAAAACTTTCGGCAAAGGCTTTCAAAGTCAACACTTCTACAACCACTACTACGATTGCACTAAAGGAATAATTATTCTCTACCTGACAAGTCGTTTAATCACATTTCGTAATTTCCTTCGCAATTAAATTTTCTAAAGGAATATTTTTAATAAGGATTTTTTGATAATTTAAAAGAGTACCCGTTACCTTAATCAAATAATTTTATTCCATATCACCTACTGGCCAAATGGTCTGCGATTAATTCCACCGGACTGATAATTACCTATTTCACCCAACATTAATTACTCTATCCACTGCAGCTTCACAACTCTATTATATACATAAATATATTTAACAGCTAGACGAGATTAGTAAAAAATTAAAAAATATATTTATAAGATGTTTTAAAAACATTCAACGACCCGTAAGAAAAAAATTAGGTCTCATATGATATAGCGAATTCTGATCAAATGAAATTTTATTTGCAAAATTTTTTTGAACACCTCAAGCACGAAAGCGCTGAGGGTGCTTTATAATCACTCTAAATTTTGATAACTTTACAGATATAATTACATCCAGTTATAATCAGGTCGAAATTCGGTATCTGGACCAGATATAATCTCATCCGACCAGATTTGACTATATTTCTTCAATATGTTATCAATAAATATACAGTAAATATATTAGTGAAAAAAAAACACTATAGTTTATTTCATAGTATAAAATAATTAAAATTGATAAATAGTTTAATTTTTTTATTTACTCAATACAAAACTCAATAATTGATATTATTAATACTGTCAGAAATTGACACAATATTTTGTACAATAAATACATAACTTATTACACAAAGTTATTGGTTAAAGTATAAATTTCATTAAATAAAATACGAATGTATGTAAAAATATATAAATAATAATAAACTGCTGAGTAAATTTGGTGAACACGCAGTAGGGCTTCCTCTATATTTTTGTCTTTTCAAATTTTTAAAAATCTCAATTGAGAGAATTAGAATTATATGACAAAAACAGAAGGATGTTTTGTAATCATTCGAAATCTTATGATAAAATATACATTTAATTAGAATAAAGTTATCACACAATTAAACAAGTTAATTTAATCACAAAAATTTTAATGATCTCTACTCGAAAATTTATCAATTTGATAACTTTGCCATTTTCCCGAGCGGGAATTTTTAAATAATCATTTTCATAAAGCTAATAAATCATTTTGTCGTGCGAAGTGTGTGAAAAGTTTTCAAATATTTGTTGAATCAAAACGAACAATAGCAAAAAAAAAATTAATCACTATTTAATTACGACGTCGCATTCGTCTAATGACAGAAACGATTCGTCTTTTAGGAAATACTAGTCTTTTTTTCATTTTTATTGGTATACGATTAGGTATAGGTCGGTGTACAGGTCTCTTAGGTCTAAACAATTTTCGCAACATTAATTCGACACCGAAAACTAATAAAGCCGTGATTATAGTAACACCGACCATTATATAAGTATATTTCAAATCTTCGTTTACGATCTGATCATACTGTCTATTTCTTTTAATCCTTTCAATTTTTTTAATTTTTCTTAAACGATTATTAATTTTTCTATTCAAACGATTTATAAAACCCGTCTCGAATGAAGTTAGACCGATTTCATCAAATTTTTTTTTCAACGCCCAGTTCTTGCGCGTCCAGTAGGCATAATATTTTGTGAAAACAGGATTTTTTGATAAGTACACATTTGGTAAAGGTTTCATAAATTTTAATTGTAAATCAGTTTGATAAATGCAGGCGATTGTGGAATTGATTCTAAGATTATTTGTACGTTCATATAAACACACATAACCACATGGATGTAAATATTTCTTATCATCGTCAGTTACCCATATATTTTGACTAATCATATCCTCATGTAATTCTTGATCATAGTACACGTGATAGTTATGATCATACAAATTTTGTAACGTATCAATATTATGAGTTGAAGGTCCTGACAATAATGTCGATATTTGACCTTGAATTTCTGAACTCATCGAAAAAATAAAAAAAAATCCGGTAAAGAAAGTAATACGCATCGATAACCTATCGAGAGGCGTGAGTATTCCCATATTCAGTGACAAACTAAGAACATCCAAAAACGATCGTGCAAAGTCAAAATTATTAATTATTATTATTATTATCGAAATTAGTAATAACACTACCGTTGATAATATCAGTATTTCAAGACTATAATTATTGGCTATCTCATTGGCTATTGAAATAAAACTTCTTTTTTGGGTTACTATTGAAAATGTAACTTCATAATACTGAGTCATAATATCTGAATGTGTATAATTTGTATTTAAAATGTGCCATCGGTTATTGTTAATATCATAATTACCATCAGCTAATACCTTTAAATATCCCTGTTTAATTGCATCGTCGGCAACTTTAGGATGAAGGACATACCTTACTGGTGTAATGTTTAAAAAAGGATATAAAGTATCCAAATGCGGAAATATTTTACTGGGCAAGAAGTAAATAGATGTATTTCCAGAATAAATTACATCATCGGTAGTTGTATTTCGTAATTTCCAAAAAAACGTAGTTTTTACATCATGGCCGTCTAAAATTTTTGTCTTGTCAAATGAAATATTGTGGCAAATTTTATTATCTGTAACCAAAAATCAATACTGTTCATTTCGAAACATATGAAAAAGTATTAAGGCTTAGATTTAATAAAAAAAATAGTAAATTTTTACCATTAAAGAAAAGCTGGTTATATATTGTCCATTTATTGTTACTAGCTTTGTCATTTGTTGCAACCTTTTTCCATGGATATGGTGCGAAACTCGTGAATGGGTTGTAATTATAAATTATTAGACTACTATTACTTGATTCATGGCATAAGAAGAATGATTTCAACAAATCCATTTTCCACAATATTTTGAATGTTTCGCTAGCATTTTCACAAGAGTTGCCGACAATAAAATACAAGGATTCAATACTCCAGACACTTGTCGATTTTAATTTAATGAGAAGTGTTTTTAAATTTTCAATTGAGTTAGTAACCGACAAAACGTACGTCGGATAAGATGGATTGTGCACTTGGATTTCTTTGGGTTTAAAATTTTCGTTGATTATTATTGTAGGCGGATTTATTGTTTCCCATGGAATTTTGTAAATATCGTCATACAAATCTTCAGTAATGACAACAGGATTCAAATTTTCAGTGAAACATAAGTCGAGAAATTGTCTCTGTTGATAAGAGATTAATTATAGAATGAAATCAATAATAATTAATAATAAATAAAAAAAAATTTAATTACCACTTGACGATAGAAATCGATCGCTGAATCTTCCAGAGGTGAATCGTAAAGTTTTATTTTACCACTCGTCACTTTAACTAATAAAAATATCACTATGATTTGTTTTAAATGCATTGAAAATAAATATAATTCAACAGATTCAGGTTGACTAATTTTTAATTTTACTTTCTATTATTGAAGTAAAATAATTATTTAAAATATTGCTAAATTCAATGAAGTATCGTATAGGAAATACGTCTGATCACGCCAGAAAAATATTTGCAACTGACCTGCTATGTGCAATAATAAA
Organism: Microplitis mediator; assembly: GCF_029852145.1. NCBI lineage: Eukaryota > Metazoa > Arthropoda > Insecta > Hymenoptera > Braconidae > Microplitis > Microplitis mediator. The sequence goes on along the minus strand of NC_079971.1, from coordinate 2,571,969 downwards.
GAAAATATTCATTTCACTTATTATAATAACTTTTGAATTTTTAATACCAATCGATTGTTGCATACTACAGCTTTTACTGAAATGAATGCGTGTTTCATACTTTGTTGCTACATATTTGTTCTTTAGGGGAAAGGAAGAAATTTTATTAAATATAACAGTAGCAAGGGTAAATTGTCATCTATGTAATTATTTCAATCAATAGTTCAACAATATCAAAATATATGTATTTATATATATTAAGGTGGTCTTCATTTTGGTTATTTTTGAATTTTTTTTCACGATAATTCTAAATCGGTTTCAAATAAATAAAAAAAAATTAATGTCAATTCACAGCCCTTACTTTCAATATTAATCTGGCCCACACGGCAGCTAAAGGTTCAAACGGAAAATACGTGTATTTTATACTGTTAATGATTTAGTTATTTTTTTGACTTAGTAAATTCTGATACAAAAATTGGAAACTTGGCACATATATTCCTTTTATTATAATCTATAAGGTGTAAGTTGGTAACACGATTTTCTTAGATACTCAATTTTCGGATTATGATTAATAAACAATTCTACTATTAACTCACTTTTCGGAATTTTAATTAAATGACGTAGAATCGACATAATTCTGCAGGGTGATTTTACAGAAGTATGTTGATTCTACCTCATTGAATAAAAATTCCGAAAATCGATTATAAAGTAGAATTTTTCATGAATCATACATCCGAAAATTGAGTATCTAAAAAATTCGTGTTATTAACTTGCACCTTATAAATTATAATCAAAAGGAATATATGTGCCAAGTTTCCAATTTTTGCATCAAAATTTACTTAGTCAAAAAAATAGCTAAATCATTAGCGGTATAAAGTATACGTATTCTCCATTTCAAAATTGGGTCAAAATTAAGAGTTGAAAATTGACAGAAATTTTTTTTCTTCATGCCTCGGTCGAAAGTACGTATCTTCGGCATCAATTTCGAGGCAGAAAGTCTAAGATTTATGCACTGTAGAATTAAACGCACGCCATCTGTAACAGTGGGAGCAAAAATTTTTTTCATGCGCACCGAAACTGCAGCGCTTGTCCCTACTGCCGTCAGTCAGAAGTCGCTAATTGTGTTTATGCTGATATATATATGAAGACTGCGCATTTCATAAGAATATAGGCAACAATTTTTGCTATTCATGTGATCATGATAAAAATGATAAAAACAATAATATGCAATAAGATTCATCGTAAATAATTTGAAAAATAGTAGACACCATACGGGCAGAAGTTTGAAAGCCCGGAATTTCAAACTTTCTGCCCTTATAATGTAATATACTATTTTTTTTTTTTTTTTGTAATTTCAAAAGTTAGTGATCTTCGTTAGAATAATCGTAAATTAACAATATTCCATGTTATTATATATATTTTTTGAAATTTATAGCACTAAATTTTTCAACTGTATGAAAAACAAATAGTAATAATAATAAATGCAATTTTTTGTAAGCAACAGTTGTCATTTGTAGACGATGACGGTGTACTTTAGCGAACACATGTGTTCTTTTTCATACACTTTACTTTGGTATAAAATACTCATATAACAACACATGAACAAATAATATGTTTGTTTTACATATGTATGAGAGTTAATAATGTAATGTAATGTATGACGTGCATGTTAGTATATTTATGTTATATTTATCAGCTTTAATCTTCAATACGTGAGATTGTCATCATATGCAATTTTAACTGCCGCTAAATAGTTTGTTATTTTTTTTTTTTATTTGATTGATGGGATGAAAGTAAATAATTATCTAAGTGATGAAATTTATAATTAGTTTTACGTATTTTTAACTTCCCAATAAGAAAATTGAAAATCTTTCAGAGATAAAATCTCCATCTTGTAGAAACTCGGGTTCCAAACCCATATGAAAATAACATATATGGTCAAAATATATGTAAAAATATATGATAAATATCAGAAAATATACGTGGCCAATTTAATTATATTTTCTGATACATTTTTTTTTATATTAAAAAATATAATATTCATCATATACGAGTCCGTATATGTTTAGCATATATAAAATATATATGCCAATCATATACAAAAAATATATTTTCATCATATATGAAAATATATATTCTTGTCATATACGAAAACTATATTTTTAACATACATAAGAATATATATTTCTATCATATACGAAAAATATATTCTGATCATATATAAAAACATATATTTATATTGTGTATGGAAAAAAAAACTTTCTTATTCGTATGACCAACTCCAATTAAATTAGATCTAAATTTTAATATACTTTTTAAATTGCAGTTAAAGTTTTCAAAATTAGTTAATTTGATGTGAATATATATACCCATGTACATATATACATACACCGAATAAAATATATGCTTAAATATAACAAAGAAAATATATAATGCCATATATAATATAAATTATATGCTACCATATACTTCATTTCATATAAAAATTTTATATTTTTTGAATATCAAAAGAAATATATCAACACAATATATTATAAGGTAAATGTAAATGTATATATAGCTTAATATAAAAAACATATAAGTTACATATATGGAATACATATATTTACTACTGTATATAATTTTATATTAAAATGGCCAAAATCTCTATATGATTTCTTATAATATACAATGTAATATATCATATATTTTTTTGTTGCAAACATATAAGAATTAATATATTTTAACCATATATTGTTTTTTCATACGGGTTAAATCTAAATTTAAATATACTCTTTAAATTGCAGTTAAAATTTTCAAAATTAGTTAATTTGATGTGAATATATATACCCATGTACATATATACATACACCGAATAAAATATATGCTTAAATATAACAAAGAAAATACATGGTGCCATACGTCATATAAATTATATGCTACCATATATTTCATTTCATATAAAAATTTTATATTTTTTGAATATCAAAAGAAATGTATCAACACAATATATTATAAGGTAAATGTAAATGTATATATAGCTTAATATAAAAAACATAAGTAACATATATGGAATACATATATTTACTACTGTATATAATTTTATATTAAATCGGCCAAAATCTCTATATGATTTGTTATAATATACAATTTAATATATCATATATTATTCTGTTGCAAACATATATGATTTTATATATTTTAACCATATATTGTTTTTTCATAGGGAAAATTATTTCCAAATCAATCATTTTTTTTTTCTGAAAATTTTCAATTTCCATTGCGGAAAGTTAAAAAAAATAAATAATTGTGACATAATAAATTTTCGATAAGTAAATAATTATTAATGTAAAAAAAAAGTTTATGAGATGATATCTCGTTACAAAGAAGAAAATTTATTGCTTACTCTTAATCGAATTCTCGCCTTTCTGTGCACTTGATTATTTTTTCTATATCAGTAATTTATTATTGCAGCAGTACTATTGCACATGTTACTTTTCATTAATCACGTCATTTATTTAACATTTTTTTTCTAACGGAACGAAAACTATTCCAATATTTATCTCAGTTCAGATGTTTAATAATAAAAGATTTGACTGTTACAAATAATCATCAATTCTTTAATTTTGCATTAATTCATAAAAAAGTAATTTTTAAATTTGTTTTTAAAAATTCAAAGAAGAGCATGCGTTGAAAGAAAGTTTCAGCTTTCGTATTTTGGCAATAAATTAAAAAATAAATTTTATTAATATGAAAAATCGTAAAATATGAGATTGACGTACGACTATGTTTGTAGGACAATCCTATAAATTTTGACCCGAAACCCGAATTTTAATATCACAGTCGAGGAAAATATATTGCTATCAATATATTAGTTATTTATGATATAAGTCTGAGAAGTGACAAGTTATGGCATGGGTTAATTCCAGAATTTGACGGGTCGCGCTGTGCTGAGGCGCTGAGATTTTCACTTGTTTTCGTGTGACACAACATAGCTAGAGGTGAATTCTGGAAAGAACCCGTACCAGATTTGCCACTTTTTGGACCTATAACATGCGATATTTTATGCTATTTTTGCTTGAGTCGGATTGGAAGTGTCCATTGTTTTGTAAACTTATTCATATTTATTGCTGAAGTCGAATATTATTATTGATTATCAACTAATATTGCTTATACATATATGATTAATATATCCGATTGAAATTCAATCGGAAAATAATATATATATTTTGTATTTTCATCGGTTTCAATCGGAGTTTTTAATCAGAGTAGTATCAAGTCTAGGACCCGCCGCGAAAAACTACTTGTTTGCTCTATACTTTTTTGACTTTGAAGCTTTTATTTCGAAGGAAATAAACGAAAATGGCTGATTTGGGATCAATTTAAGTCATAGGTATTTTTTTTAAATATTGAATCGCTGAAATAGGATAAAGTAGATGCACGCATCAAGTTTAGGACCCGCCGCGAGAAACTACTTGTCTGCTCTATACTTTTTTGACGTTGAAGCTTTTATTTCGAAGGAAATAAACGAAAATGGCTAATTTGGGGTCTATCTAAGCTATAGGAATTTTTTTAAATGTTGAATCACCGAAGTACGATAAAGTAGATGCACGCATCTAATTTAGGACACGCTGCGAAAAATTACTTGGCTTCTCTATCCAACTTTGCTCTTTGGAACCTTCATTTTAAAAGAAATAGACGAAAATAAGTGATTTGAGGTCATCGCAAGCTATAGATATTTGTCAAAAATATTAAATCGCTGAATCAGGATAGAGCATATGCATTAAGATCAAGTCCAGGACCCGCCGCGAAAAACTACTTGCCTACACAATACTTTTTCAACTTTGAAGCTTTTATTTCGAAGGAAATAAACGAAAATGGCTGATTTGGGGTCAATCTAAGTCATAGGTATTTTTTTTTTAATATTAAATCACTGAAATAGGGTAAAGTAGATGCACGCATCCAGTTTAGGACCCGCTGCGAAAAACTACTTGTCTGCTCTATTTTTTTTTTTCATGAAATTAAATAACTGCACTAAGTACTGACTATAAATAATAGCATAAGAAATCTTTAAAAGACATAATCGTATTGTAATAATTTTTAAGTTTCACGGGTTTTTACTCATGAATTAATTTCGATTTTATTTTTTATCTATTTATTTTTTTTTATAGCTCGCAGCTATTATTTAAGCGCCGAATATTCAAATATTATTTACTACAATAAAATTCAAATAAAAATCGGAACGTCTGTGTAGAATACAATAAAGATAGAGCTATTGAAGTGTGAAAAGTTCGTTTGTTGTTATTGATAAGAATGTGTGAACTGTTTGCTGGGTATAAGATTTTAAAAACTTCATTCCTAGATATATTTTCGTGTTTGAGTAAACAATAAAAGTTTAGATTAAAGAACCGTAACCGGATATTTCCAGTTACAAGGAATACCATATTTTATATATCCACAAATCTTTTTCTGTTTTTTTTTTTTTTATTATTATTTTCATGAACCAACGAGTAAAAATGATGATATAATTTCTTGGACTGTGTACATAAAAAACTCTTGGGAGAGGAAAAAAGTATACGGCAAGATATCGACAGAAACTCCACCCTTTATAAGTTTTATAACTTTTTGTTGTTTTTCATCATGCTCTAGTCTATAGAATAAAATATAAACAAGTTAAGTAAGGGAATAATAAATAATTTATTTTTACTGTTTCTAAAATAAAAAAAAATTTATATCATTTTGCACAATTCAATTGCGAAGCAATGAGATATGTTCTGCTAACGCAGTAGTGTTCTATAATTTTTGATCACGGGTCATATATGTGCTCGGAAAAAATCTTTAATTTTAGGAATATTGGGCTCAAATTTTTATGGAAATTTTTTGAATACTTTACCATGGAACAATCCATTTTTTATGTTTTTGTTTAATTTTCAAATCTATTTTATTTTATGATACTGGAGTTAGCAGACGTCTAATAATTTTTGAATTTTTTTTTAAAAGATAAAAAATTAAAAAAAAAATATTTGAAAAAATTGCACCTGGTTTTTTTAAATTTTCTACATGTGCATTTTTTTATATTATTTTTTTGCAGTTGATTTATTGAAAAACGAAAATTCAAAAATTTTTAAATGTCTGCTAACTTCAGGATCATTTTATTTTTATTTTTTTAAATAAATTATTCAACATGGTGTACTATATCAAATATATAAATATATATTTATATGTTTATAACAAGAGAGAAGGGGTGGGTAAAATGGGGTAGCCGAGAACTTCAGTAAAAATAATTTTTTCTTTATTACAGTTATTTTGGAATATTTTTGGATGGATTCAATTGATCAATTTCAGAATTTAATAAAAGCTGCATGAATTCTTACAAAAGCCGTAACAGTTGATATATCTGGCCTCGAAATATTTTTAGCAAAATTTATAAAAAAATGGGTTTTTTGAATTTTGCATTGAATGCATCAAATTTGTGTCTTAAATCGCAAATAAAGAAGTATAAAAATTTTGATTTTAATTTTAAAAACAACGAAAAATTTATGATTTAGTCAGCACGTCATCAAGCACTTTTTGAATTTAAATTCATAATTATTCATTTCATTAATATTTATATATACATTCTTGTATATTGTAAAAAGAGCGGTGTTAAAAATGGACTCATTTTAACTCCACCCGGTGTTAAAATGAAATTACACCGGTGTAAGAGGCGTAATTCGGCGGTGTTAAAATACTGGTGCTAAATTGGTGTAAAAGTTGAGTAATGTCGGTGTAAAATTGGGGTAAACTGCCCCCGCTTGGAGTATTAACTTTATATCTACACCGGTGGCGGCGTTATTTTAACACCGGGGAATTTTTTTTAACACCGATACAGAATATTTACACCAGCGGCGGCGTTATTTTAACACCGGGGAATTTTTCTTAACACCGATACAGAATATTTACACCAGCGGCGGCGTTATTTTAACACCAGGGAATTTTTTTTAACACCGATACCGAATATTTACACCATTGGTGGTGTTATTTTAACACCTGGGATTTTTTTTAACACCGATACAGAATATTTACACCATCGGTGGTGTTATTTGAACACCGGGGAATTTTTTTTAAACACCGATAAAGAATATTTACACCGTCGGTGGTGTTATTTGAACACCGGGGAACTTTTTTTAACACCGATACAAAATATTTACACCAGCGGCGGCGTTATTTGAACACCGGGGAATTTTTTTTAACACCGATACAGAATATTTACACCATCGGTGGTGTTATTTTAACACCTGGGAATTTTTTTTAAACACCGGTATAGAATATTTACACCAGCGGCGGTGTTATTTTCACACCGCTTTCGGTGTTGAAATTCAACACCGCCGATTTTAACACCTACACCACTCGGACTTACCCCGGTGATTTTCTACAGTGTATAAACTTTTGTATCAATGGTGTTTTCTGCTATAACTCGATAAAATAAAATATCAAGGCAAATTTTTTTCAAATTTCATCATAATATCTTTGACAATAGATATAGAATTTTAAAAAAAATTTCCCTCATATTTCCATATATATTTATATTTTAATGAAATAACCCTCAGCCACTAATTAAAAAAGAATGAAAGGTGTAAATTTTTTTTCAAGCATCATAAAAATAGAATTCATTATAATTTACTATCGATTCAAAAAGGACAGCAGTGACTAATGCATTAATAATAATAATAAGTTTAATAACACCATGAAATAAAAAATAAAGGGTAACTAAATATAAAAAAGTATCATTAATAAAAATAATAATCGTAAAATAAATAAATAATGTTGATTGCACGCAACTGACGTCCGTAAATATACATATAGGGATATATTTAGGTGGAAGTTGGGTGATATGAATTTGTATATATATGAAAGTGAGGGTTAATGTGTGTATGTATAACTCTGATGCCGTTGAGATTGAATTATGGTGGAGGGATGCTAAAGAGTAAGGGGATGGAATGGATGATGATAGAAATGTCGGGACGCCCGGCGTAACTACTCCTCGAAACTCACCTAATCGATATTGTAACCTATTAACCTAGTAGTTAAGTGCGCGTGCGTCGACACGTGGGCGTCACGATAAAACCAGAAAACCGAGTTCCTGTGACGTCACAGGCAACTCGGCGCAACATCGACTCGAAATCCCAGAAATGTCCCAGGACTCGGATGGAATCAACCCTCCTCTACTCTAACCACCCATCATCCCTGTTATATTTATATATATATTACATATATACATATACACCCTACTTTTAAACCAAGTCCGGGTAAAATGTCACGTACAACAGTTATTTTTATCTCACGCTTTTATATTCTTAACTCATCGACTCGTTCGTTTAATTACTCTCGAAATAATGCAACCGACTTTTTATTTTTTTGCTTACTTTTTTTTTAGGCTTTCTATTTAAACATTTTTGAAGTTTATGTTTACGTATATGAATGTTCATATGTATGATAAATACTAAAGAATATTATCGTTTTATTTAGAACGGAATAATGCAACTGGATAATATATATTTTTATTATCATTATTGTTATTTAAACAATATAATAGTCAAATAGAACAATTTTATTGTCTTAAGCTATTATATGGTACATTATCTTATCATCTTTTAACGCAATGTGTTTTTATATGCATGTCACAACTTTTATAGTCGAGTAATTTTCTATTATAAAAATATTTTTTAAAAAGATATTTATTGTTGTTATTATTATTACTGTCATTGTTGTTGGTTTTGAAAAATTGTTTTCGGATTTACAAATAAAAAAAAATATATCATTCAATATTTAATCGCTGATGTTTGTTTATAAAACGAATGCAAATAAATACAATACGTGATTTTATCAGCAGAATTATTCTCATTAAATTCGATTGTTTGATAAATTAATGTTACAAAATTGAAGCAAAAAAAAAAAAATAGATAAATAAATAAAATGATAAATCGGGATTTTCAGTTTCAAAATCACACTTTATATTTTAAACAAACTTGTATATAGTAGGAATGACCCAATTTTTAGTACTCACTGAAACCTGGATAAAATGTGTGCGGGTTTTTTTTATGAGAGAAAATGAAACTACACGATCAGTCAGCATTTTATGACTTTTATTTTTATATTCTTTCTTACTCTCTTATATACCCCTTCCTCTTTTCCATAAATATATATATGTATATATATATCTATTTACACTGTAAAAAATCCGAGTAAGTCCAAGCTGTGTAGGTGTTAAAATTTTTGGTGTTAAATTTCAACAACGAAAGCGGTGTTAAAATAACACCGCCGATGGTGTAAATATTCTTCATCGGTGTTGAAAATATTTTATTTTGTAAATAGTTTTACTTACTCGATCACATAAGTTAAACAGTATTATTATTAATTAATTAAATTAGTGGGGATTGAAATTGTGGGTGTAAAATTGTGTAATTTTATAGGAAAAACGGGGTATCCCCCGTTAACTTTTTTTTTTTAATGTTTTTTAAACATTCTTAAATCACTTTTGTAAATATAATTGAGCATTATTTTGAATTTTTTTTTTTAAACCTTCTAACATTCAATTGTCAGTTGAAAAATATTAATGACTTTTGTTTTATGATATAAACCAATAAAAAATAGTTTTTCTTCCTTTGTATCCAATAATTATGTAAGATATAATTTTTCTTCACACAGAAAATAAAGTTATCTTGAGTCAAGAAAATATTTTGGAAAACGAACGTTTTCGGGAACCAAGTTAAGATTTTCTTGAGCCCAGAGAATTTGTCTTGGTCGGAGAAAATTTCTACTTTATCTGAGAAAATGTAAGTTTCCAAAAAAATTTTTTTGAATCAAGAATATTTACCTTCAGTCAAGAATTTTTGTTTTCTGTGCATGTAAATTACTTACAAAAAAATTTAATTTATTCAAATTCATTTAAAATCCAGAAATTTTTTTAGGGGGTACCCCATTTTGCCCGCAAAAATGAAAATTTTTTTTTTTAACGAAAACTGAAAATTTTTAATATTTACTTTGAATATCATTAAATAAAAAAAAAAGATTTAGTGTATTTGAGTCTTCGAAAACTTGATATTTTTTCAAGTAACCCGTTTTGCTCCCCCCCCCCCCTATAGCAAAATTGCAATTTCCTCCACCTAATTTAATATTCATTAAATTTATATATTTTTTTATACGCAATATTTTTTTTTCTAATTTCTATACGTGGAATTTTTTTTACACCGATTTAGCACCGCCAAATTACACCTCCTACACCGGTGTTATTTAATTTTAACACCGCGTCGTGTTAAATCGAGTCCATTTTTAACACCGCTCTTTTTACAGTGTACTCTTCTTCTTTTTCATCTATATTTGTATATATATTATATATATATATATATCTAAAATGTATGCGTATTTGTCGAACACTTTAACTGAGTTTATGGACGCATGAGAAGTCGTTTTGTTGGCCATAAATTCAGACCAGCGGCCTTGTACGTCCACAGCATTGTCATAATACTCAAAGAGACTATATTAATGGCGAAAATAAAAGTTAAAGAAAAAAATGCAATTCACCCAACAATAATATCAATTTACGTCATATGCAGATAATTTAAATCTAAACTAGTCAATTATTGTTATTGTTCTTTAAAAAATTTATTGTTTTTAACAATTAATCATACAAACAAATATTTTAATATTTTCCCTGTAACCTAATTTCGAAGGATCGATTCACCTCGACCCATTTTCTGAAATAGGTCGAGGGTAGCTGGATAACTAAATACTATAGTTCATTATTATTGTTATCACAAGTCTTGTCGACATTATTATTTTTATTTTAATTATTATTAAGTTATTAAATCTTTAATTCCTCCTTATGTCATAAATACTCTTCCGCGGCAGCTGTTATGCAATTTAAGTAAAACAATATCAAGCAATATGTAACAACGTTTATATGTACATTAACGTGTACATGTAATTCAGTCTGTTCCTCGTTTCCTATCCCCGTGCTAACGTGATCATGTGACATGCCACTATATTACACTGTCATTGATTACTTTGTTGTGTAAATCACCGCTGAATTATTCAAATAACATATATTTATTAATATTTTAGATACTTCCTCTAAAATTACGTAATTATTTTTAAATACCATTCGTTATATATTTTATATACACAGTAAAAAAATACTGGCCCAAAAATATTTTTTGCAATCCAGAAAAAAAGTCAAAACTTTTTTTATGAAAGAAAAATATTTATTTTTTTTAACATACAAAATTTTGAGTTCTTCTCCGGTTTGCAAAAAATATTATTGGGCAAAAAGAAACATTTTTAACCCGAGTAATCCTTTATTTATGTGTATCCTTTTCTTCGTTTAAAAATAATTTGTTACAATTTCTATTGAAAGAAAATAAAATTAATTTTCACTACTTCAATAGTAAAAAATTAAGTCATTAAAAATCAGATTGGAATCAGATCGAATTTGTTCATTAATAAATCTTGTATATAATAGTGTAAATTTCATTGGCGACCGATAAAAATTATGACAAAAATTCATGAATGTATTCTCTAAACATGAATTAGTGAAAATAAGTGATTAATCATTAATTCCAAGTGCAAACCGAACCACTAATTTCAAAAAGTGGTTCGGTTGGCACTCAAAATTAGTGAATATTCACTTATTTCACTTATTCATGTTTAAAGAGTAATCAGACAAATTTGAACCTGTGTATTGCCATAAAAAAGTCAGAAACACGGTTGACCCTGTGGGCCAACCCCCAAACTGTTGTTCAACCACAAAAAATACATTTAGCTAAACAACATTAAGTTTTTTTGTACGATATCTTTACAACGAATTAAGCGATGTGGATGTACTTGCTCTCTAAATATGAATTAGTGAAAATAAGTGAATATTCACTAATTCCAAGTGCAAACCGAACCACTAATTTCAAAAAGTGGTTCGGTTGGCACTCAGAATTAGTGAATATTCACTTATTTCACTTATTCATACTTAGAGAGTGGTGGCAATCGAAAGGGTTCATCATGGCAGAAGTGAATATACATTTTGAAGTAAATCGGGCGAGTAGTTCATGAGTTATAGGAAAAAAACATAGCAAAAAATTTTTTTTATTTTTATTTTTCGCTTAACTCGTAAGCTACTTGACCGATTGACTTCAAAATCTATTCAAATCTGAATCTTGATGAGCCCTTTCGATTGCCGCCAAATATGTTCAAATAACGGAAGTCATAATAGTTTCCTAGGACCTCAAAACGTCAAGATCTGATGAAGATTCGATATTCGAAAATCGGACCGAAACCAATAACTTCCCTTTTTTTGAAAATTTTCAATTTTTATAGCGGGAAGTTAAAAATATAAAAAACCTAATAAGAACCAGCAGATGATAAAAACGATAAATAGTAGGTCTACACTGTAAAAAATTTTTTGGACCCGGTGTAGTGTAAATGACTCGGTGTAAAAATTTCGGTGTGAAAATTACACTAAATATCGTGTTAAATTTAGGCGGTGTTAATTCAAAATTATGATAATTTTGCGTTAAGGAAAAATAATAATAAAAATATTTAAATGTTAAAAGCACTACTTGATATCTACATGAGGTGACACGACCGATGACCCAAAGACAACTGATCCCCGACAATTGGGCCCCGACAATTGATCCTTGCGACGATTGATCCGCCGATAAAATATACTCACACACATATAAATGAGAAAAATTAGTGTGTGAGTATATTTTTTATGTTACACGCACACAAAATTAGTGAAAAAAGGGCATAATTTTTCACATTTATATGTGTGTGAGTATATTTTATCGGCGGATCAATCGTCACAAGGATCAATTGTTGGGGATCAATCGTCTTTGGATCAACGGTCAGGTAACCCTACATAATATTAATATAGTTATTGATTAAGTAGTTAAAGATGTCCAATGATCATTTGTTGCTCGTTAATCAAAATTATAATGAGTAACACAGAATGGTGTAAAAAAAGTAGATTACACCGTGGAAAAATTACACGGATGAAAAATTTTACACCGTTATTCCACACTACAAGGCCGTGTAAAGTACTCTAGGCCCATTTTTACACCGAAATTTTTTACAGTGTAGTAACAGTTTCATCCTTATTAATTATAAAAGTTATAGATTCAATTTAATTGGGATGAATCTATCAGAATACTATTGTGTGAATAAAGTACACTCGCAACGCTTTTATGATTGAAGTGGGCAGTCTTGAAAACTTAACTATCACTTTTGTGTTTTAATTAAAAAACCTTAAGTATTTTAATGATTAGTTGCATTTTTGAATTAGTCAAAAATTTTTTTTTCTTGTAAGAGGAAATAAAATTTTTTTTAAATGTTAAATGTTTCCATACTTCCAAATATAATTAAATTCAGTTAACGAACGTAAGATATATTAAAGTATATTTTTAAAAATTGTTCTAGATTTTTTTGCCACGTGTTTACTTAATCGTTTCTGTCGTAAAAAATCAAAGTCACGTTCTTACTAGTGAGGCTTCTAGAAGCTGTCTACAAATAATCCAGTTAAACTTGTTCACGTTAAAAATATCAAGTCACACGTTTTTTAGATTATGTTATTACCTTTGAAACGATATCATATTGCAACATCTTAATACTTATTATTAATATTTTCATATTATTATTTTTTTTTATCAACTTCAGGGGATTGTATTTTTAAAAGAAAAAAAAATTAACATGTTTACTACGTTAATTCAATTTATAAAAATTTTTTTAATTTTAATCTTCAAACGAGTTTTTTTTCGTGACTTTCCAAGTCATTTCTACATACTTTATTACTATTTTCAAGACATATATCAATTTGCAAGTGTAGGTTTTTTTTTTAAATTAGTAATACACTAATAATAATGATGACTTCGTAAAGTGTGACCTGCCAATTTTTGTTTCGATTGATTATGGATGTAAAAATAATGACTTGTTAGAAATTTGAGCTATTCAGCAAATAATTTTTTTTTTTACTCTGATTGTATTTTTAAAAATCTCAGGCCACTTATAATTATTTTTGAATATTTTTATTGAAAAGCAAGTCCTTAAAATAAAAAAAAAAAGTGGAGAGGTTGGACTCTCTTATACGAAAAAAATATATATCCGGATATATCCGGGCAAATCTGCATATATGAGACATATATTTATATATATGTTGCATATATGCGACATATTCCAGATTTGCTCGGATATATAATTTTTTCGTATGGGCTACTGTCGATTTTTTTAAATCATGCGTTTCCCTTGTATTAAATTGGGTTTTTTTTTTGACACTGCACTAATATGGAACGCACATCAACAAAAAGAGAAAACCATAATAAATGAGCCTGATACTTTTTTTCAGCTGTCTGATTCGTATGAATATAAAAAAAATTTAATGTTGACGTCCATTAGTCTGTGGTTCAAAAAAAAGTCGCGTTAAGGATACCTCGAGACCGACTTGACGAAACGACTTAATTTTTTTTCACAATCTTCAGAATTACACAGAGAAGTTTCCTTTCGAAAATCACTACTGTAGTCCTCGTTTTTTTGTCGTAAATTATCACTGTTAAAACCGGCAATTTTACGCATGTAAACAAACACACACTGCAGCTATCACCCTAGTAGAAACGTAATCAAGTATCTGGCCAGTAACTGGCTAGTTTAACTAGACTTAAGCTAGGAACTGGCTAGTATAATATCCAGTAACTGTCTAGTAACTGGCCAGTTTTACTAGATAGCAAATAAAACATGGCGACTCTTGTTGATTTTGAGGTTATTGAGTATTAAATATTGATTTTATTACAATTAAAAATTATAATAATAACAACAACAACAACAACAACAATAATAATAATAATAATAATAATAATAATAATAATAATAATAATAATAATAATAATAATACACGGAAAAGTTATAAAATTTATTTATTAATTTATTATATTATATTTTTAAATATAAAACGAGAA